>NW_017728910.1:44213803-44215450 GCF_001723895.1 Crocodylus porosus | reverse complement strand
TGAAAAAGGACTTTTGATTGTCTTTGCTACTTGAAGCTAGTTGGAGTTCAGTTACAGCATTGGGTTTCCTGGTTTGCTCCCTGCAGGACTGGATCAGTGCAGAATATTCCTCCTTTGATGTGAATCCCATCCTCCATCCTTTGTAGGTCTTTCTTTTTAGCCTCAGAAGGTCTGCTAGATCCCTGGAGAGCCAGGGGGGCTGCTGTGCCCTCTTGCTGCCTTTCCTCAGAGATGGAATAGATTTAGCTTGTGCATTGAGGAACGCTCCCTTGAGGAGCAACCACTCTTCCTGAGCTCCCCTCCCTCTGGGGTCATGGTCCCTTAGGGCCTCACTGACAAGCCTCCTGAGCTTGTCAAAGTTGGCTTTCCTGAAGTCAAGGACTTCAGTGCTGCTGACTGACTTGCCAGTTTTACAGTGGATGGTGAAGGTGATCAGCTTGTGGTCACTGTCACTCAGCTTCCCATCAATCACTAGGTCACTGATTAGGTCACCCCCAGGAGCCAGTACCAGGTCGAGAAGTGCTTTACCTCTTGTTGGGCCTTAGACTTCTTGAATCAGGTCGAGATCATCCATGCATGATAGGAAGCTTTGCGACCGCTCAGATCTTGCTGAGTGATTCTCCCATGAGATGTCTGGCTAACTGAAGTACCCGACAACCATGGTCCTGGAGCATGTGGCCTCAGCCAGTTCCCGGGTGAACTTCTGGTCAAGCTCAGGACTTTGGGTGGGAGGTCTGTAGTAAACTCCCACCATTGTCCCCCCTGTGGCATGTTCCCCATGGATTTTAACCCAGGGGGTCTCCAGTCGCCCATCCTGGTCGCCAGTATCAGTTTGCAGGGACACGTAGCTTTTCTTAACACAGAGAGGTACACCCCTGCCCCTTTTGTCCACTTGATCTCTCCTGTACAGGGTATAGCTGTCTATACCCATGTTCCAGTCATGGGTGGAGTCCCACCAGATCTCCGTTATCCCTATGACGTCATAATTATTTGTGTTTAAGCAGGAGGAAGAGTTGCTCCTGCTTATTCCCCAAGCTTCTGGCATTTGTGTACAAGAGCCTCCCCCCAATGAAGAGAGGTGAAGGCTGTCCCTTCCCATCAGCTCACTGCCTCTCTCACCAAAGAATGGACTGTGGTCATGGAAACCAAAGCCTCCCCAATGACACTAGCGCCACAGTCTTTGGTTAACTACCTGGATCCTCCTCTTCCTCCTCAGCCCATAGCCCAAGACTGAGAGGATCGAGGAGAACACCACCTGTGCCCCAAGACCCATTAGCTCCACTTCCAAATCCCTGTAGTGCCTCATAACCCAGCTGGGAGCGCTCTGAGCCATGTCATTGGTGCCCACATGAATAAGGAGCATGGGATTGTGGTCTGTGGGCTGGAGGAGCACAGGGATCTTCTCCGCAATGTCTCGGATGCAGGCCCCTGGGAAGCAGCAAACTTCTCAGGTTAAGAGGTTGGGGCGGCAGATTACCCCCTCAGTCCCCCTCAGGATGGAGTCTCAGTTGTATTTTTCTGGCTCATAACACAAAAATATGGCAACATTCATTGAAAATAAAAGATGGGAAATTCAAAACCAACAGCAGGAATATTTGTTCCATACTCCCCCCATCCACCCCCACACACTTTTTTTTTTTTTTTTTT
>NW_017728910.1:44209874-44213792 GCF_001723895.1 Crocodylus porosus | reverse complement strand
TTTTTTTTTTTTTTTTTAAACAAAACACACACCATGGAACTTGGTACAAAGGAAAATTGAAGCCAAAAATTCAACACAATTATTATCTGGGCATCAAGAACAACTAGTGTCATCAGTTGTAAGTAACAACAACCAATTTTGTGGAAGAGTTATTAAACCAGATTATGGCTTCAGGTTGTAAGGCAATATCCAAATAGCAGATGCTGTGACCAATGGAGACTTGGAGCCCCCAAAGTACTCTTACCTACAGCAAGATCCTTACACCTTCCTTTGAAAAAAAATGCTTTGGTTGGCCACTGCCAGAGACAGGATACTATATGGGATAGTCCTTAGGTCTTATCCTATTCAGCTTTTAATTTAGATGTGTTAATGCAGGAATGATTTCCAGAAGCCCCAAAGATGCACTTATTTTAATCTTAATGTGTGTTGAGAAGCAAGTTGAGGAGTCATGTCAGCAGTTTCTCAGACTGCCAAGAGGGCACAGACAACCTAAGATTAGACTTCTCCATTCAAGTTGCTAACTCTCAAAGCCGCCATAAACCCCAAGACTTCTCTGCTTCTCTTCCACACTGGAAAAATACTTTGTTCCTTGCAATCCTGAACGTACTGGTCTAACGCTTTTGATTTTCTACAAGCTGGACAGGAGAGAGTCTACACAGAACAGAGCTGAGACATGCACAGATGCATCAAGTTCCCTTTTACCACCTGATTCATAATAGGTTGCAGAGGATTAATTTTGTTCGATACAAACACTCTGCTCATCTTCTCTCTGGCACCTGCATCATGCACTCAGGGTCTGTGTGTGTATAATCCACAGAATATCTCTCTCTCTCCTTTGCTTGCTACATTGTTTGCGCAGTTTGCTGCTGGTTGTTATACAGTGTTTATAGTTAATTCCTTTCATGGTGCTTTTTAAAACTACCAGATGCTCAGTTCCTAAGCGCTTACTCAGAGCTGACGTCACATAGCCAGACACAGGATTCCCTTGAGAAACAGTGCTGTTTCTCAGGACAATTTCGAGTTTGCTTTAACAAGGTTACTTGACTCATGGAGCATCTCTCACTCAGTGCTTCCTTTTCCCATGTCTTCTGTCCCCAATGACCTCATAGGAAACTGGCTCCAAGATTTGAAACATTCAAGTTTTCAGCCAACTAATTACTGTTTACCAAAATTAGAGATGTACAATTTCCAGAAACTTTGAAGCCATGGGGGAAAAAGTTTTTCCTGGTTTTTTTCCAGAAAAAAAATGGAAATTTTGAGAAAAATTGAAATATATGCAGTATTTATTTTCTTAGCACCCTTTATAGATCTAAAGTCACTTTTTTACTTTAAAATGTTTTTAATTTTTGTTACAAATGGAGCTACAAGCTGCTGAACTCTAAGGAACCTAGCATCTCTTAGTTTTTGCCAGTTTACGAGAAACAGGCAAAAAATAAAGTTGAAAATAGAAGAAAACCATCAGCATTATAGTAAAACAAATAAAGTTATTATGTATTCTAGACTTAGTCTCCTCCACAGTGTCCAGCAGGTACAAAAAGCACTCATTTTTAGAAAAAGAGCTAGAAAAAGAAAGGAACAAAAAACCCTTTAGAGTCATTGAATACAAATTTTGCTACATGAAACTTTGTCTAATCAGTCTTATTTTCTGACCTATCACTATCAGCAGTTTCTGATTCTTCTGATCCTTCATTTTATCATCTTCTTGGATTTCTGAAAACTGAAGGTTTGCCCGGATTGAGACAAGCTTCTTTACTCTTTCACATGTTAGTTTATTTCTTCATTTGGGATGAATATTTCCAAACATAGACTGATTTCTTTCACATGCTGCAGAAGATGGAGGAATCTGAATCAGGCAAGAAGCAAGGAGTCAGAGGCTGTGCCATGCAAAGGCCTTGCCACCATGTTGCAGCAGGGATATCTTTGGCAGAGTCCCAGACTGCATTCCTGGACCAAATACCTGAAGATGTTCTGTATTCTGCAACATTTGATAGTACCTGTCCAACATCAAGTCCTGAGTGTTGCTTGTTTTGTAATCCAGTCAAATGCAGTAGAAGTACTATCATCACTAACATTTCTACCTTTGAATCTTGGATCCAAGAGATTTGCAGCAGCACAAATTGATTGGCAACAAAATTCTTCCCATCTTTCACTTTTCTTTCTTTTGTACTTGTAAGCAGAGATACACTTAGATTCTCAAAAACCGTTGATTTTACCTGGGCCATTTGGTAAGGAATATCTGACAAAAGTGCACTGTCTGATTCAGATGCCGTGACTGCTGAAGAAATTGGCTTTAGAATCTTCAGGGAGTTCTGCAGCTGAACCCAAAAGACATCCTCATCAAGTACAGTGTTCCTTACACTTCTGGGTACAATACTTTAAGATCCTCAATTATTACTGTTTCTTGAAGAGCTTCTTTGCTTTTTAGTAAACTTTCAAATGAGATCACCACTCCACCCCCTCTATTTTAACTGCAGAGTTTGAGTGTATTTTATTTCTTGCATTCTTTTCTTCCTGCTTCTTCTTAAAGACTGTAGCTACAATATGGGAAGTTATCAAACATGTAAAAGCTACTTTTGCTTTTCTATAGATCTTTTGCAGAGTATCCAACTTCATAATGCAAATAAGCGGGGTTAGCCCATGGGATGCACATCTTATTGCAGTAATATGTGGATATTTATCCATTATGATCTCCCATGCTGCTTTCATGTTCCTTGCATTGTCAGTCAGCAAAGCAAATACTTTAGCATTCCCGATCTTCTGTAGGACGTCACATATTTTACTACCAATATACTCTGCAGTATGCCTGTTCTCTCCTGTTTAAATGCTTCTGTAAAAAATGGGTTGAGATGTTATCACAAAGTTCATGATTCCTCCTCCCTGCACATTTGTCCATCCCTCTAAGTACTGCAAGGCATAGTGCTTTGTTGATTTTTTTTCCTTGCACAGATTGCATTACACGTTCATATTTTGACTCTAAAAGAGGCTTGCTCAGAGAAGGTCTGCTGGGTAAACAGTATGATGGTCTTAGTAATTTAAATGCTTCCTGCCTGTATGCATTTTCAGTTATTGATAATGGCATTCCAGGAGAATATATTGCTCTTGCAAGAGCTTGGTCATTTTTTTCCTGATCTTCAGGTGTCATCTTGTCTACAAATGAAGCTATTGAGAGTTTTTTGTATACGGTTGGTTGCAATATTTGGTTAGTTGAGGATGTTGATTGGGCAACCTTTTGTGATGCTGGTATTGTAGAAAAAGAAGCAGCAGCAACAGCAGTAGGACTTCTGGATCGAGAGTGTTTTCAAGAATGGGAGGAAGGAGGATCCAGGCAACTATAGGCCAGTCAGTCTCATCTCCATCCTTGGCAAAGTCTTTGAAAAAATTATTAAGGCTCATATATGTGAGAGCCCAGCAGGGAAAATTATGCCGAGGGGAAACCAGCACGGGTTCGTTGCAGGTAGATCATGCCTGACTAACCTAGTCTCTTTTTATGACCAGGTTACAAAACACCTTGACACAGGAGTAGGGGTTGATATCTGTGGCGGAATGCCGGGCTAGCGATTCCGGCACCGCCTGGGGAGCTGCGGGCTTTACGGAGCGGGCGAGCGCGCGGCTTGTGGGGCGGGATTGGAGGTAGCTTTATGACCACCTTCGAGGTTCACCGAGTTGGCACAAGTAGACGACTTAGAGTAAGTTGTTAATTTTCTATAATAAGTTTGTAGGATGTCTGTTGGTTCACGGGGTTCCAGAGTAAGCCCTTGCATTCTAACCTGATGGGCTAGGTGCGGCTGCCAACTTCTTAAGTCCCAGAACTTGTCAACAGCTCATTGAGAGTGGGTGTTAGTGGTAGAAGTTATTACGGAGTAAATATAAGGTAAAGTAAAAATTTGTTTTATTCACTCACCTGGCCTCACCCTCTTA
>NW_017728910.1:44178144-44209774 GCF_001723895.1 Crocodylus porosus | reverse complement strand
ATTGGAGAGAGAGTGGTTTTCTTGTGAGACATGTGCCCCACAAATAACTGGGTATTCCTGTGTTTGATAGATTTCCGGTGTGCGTTCATTCTGGTGCGCAGTTGCTGTTTGGTTTCTCCTACGTATTTTCCATCAGGGCATTTGGTGCATTGGATGAGACTATTACATTTCCGGAGGTGCAACTGTAAGTTGTAGAAATGCTGATGGCTCTGTTGTGGGGTGTAGTAATTGTTGGGGGTGCTGGAGATGTGTTGGCAGGTTTTGCATTTTTTGTTATGGGATGGTGTGGATCCATTGGGTGTGTTCTGGGCCTGAGAAAATTTGCTTCTGTTGATGAGGTTAGCAAGGTTCAGTGCTCATTTGAAGGCTAGGATGGGTGGCTCTGGGAAGATCTTTTTAAGAATAGGGTCTCTTTCTAGTATGGGTTGCAATTGTTTGAGGATTTTCCATACTGATCCTCCAAGAAAACTTACAAAACACTTCCCTGAGACGAGCCTATGAACTCCACTTCATCAGCCTCCTGGATACTCTTTTTTACTTTTCATTCCATCCAGGAAGAGCACACACCAATTGCAGAAACTTCCTCAGCCTGACAAAGGGTTTTTGAACCCGAAAGCTTCCTTAATTGTTTTCCAACCATTTAAGTTGGTCTAATAAAAGATACCAGATTCACCCAAAGAACCTTATCTGTCTTGGTTTGCTCATAAAATTACCATGTTTGGTATATTTATTTAAAGTATAATTTATTCAGACAATAATTACAAATTTACTAATTGAATTTACTTTTAAATGTTTTTAATTTTTGTTACAAATGGAGCTACAAGCTGCTGAATTCTAAGGAACCTAGCAGCTCTTAGTTTTTGCCAGGTTATGAGAAGCAGGCAAAAATTAAAAGTTGAAAACAGAATAAATCATCGGCATTATAGTAAGACAAAGAAAGTTACTTAGTCTGGACTTAGTCTCCTCCACAGTGTCAAGCAGATATAGAAAGCACTCATTTTTAGAAAAAGAGCTGAGAAAAAAAAGTGCAAAAATGTTGCACGATGGATATGCTTGGCAAAGTCCCAGACTGCATTCCTGGACCAAAACACTTGAAGATGTTCTATATTCCACAACATTTGAAAGTACCTTTCCAACATCAAGTCCTAAGTGTGTTGCTTGTTTTGTAATCCAGTCAAATGCAGTAGCAGTGCTATCATCAATAACATTTCTGCATTTGAATCTTGGATCCAAGAGATTTGCAGGAGCATGAACTGGCTGACAACAAAATTCTTCCCATGAAGTTTGTGATTCCTTCTCCCTGTACATTTGTCCATCTATCTGTAAGTACTACAAGACATAATGTTTCATTGATTTTTCCTTGCACAGATTGCATTACACTTTCATATTCTGACTCCAAAAGAGGCTTGCTCAAAGAATGTCTGCTGGGCAAATGGTATGATAGTATTAGTAATTTAAAAGCTTCCTGCCAGTATGCATTTCCAGTTATTGAACATGGCATCCCAGAAGAATATATTGCTCTCGCAAGAGTTTGATCAATTTTTTTCCTGATCTTCAAGTGTCATCTTGTCTACAAATGAAGCTATTAAGAATTTTTGTATACAGTTGGTTACAATATTTGGTTACTTGAAGATGTTTATTGGGCAACCCTTTGTGATGCCGATGTTATAGAAGCAGCAGCAGCAAGAGGAGGAAAACTTCTGGATCGAGAACTTTGGAAAGAGCTATTTGTACTTTCATCATCATGATCTACCTCCTCCTCACTTACACCCATGAAGGATTTTTTAATGTCTGCAGGACACTTCTTACATATAAGGATGTGTTTGGTCATCTTAGTAGCATTTGGAAATACATATTTCATTTGATGCTATTTGCAAATCACATTTTTTTTCTCAGAATAACTTGCAGGGTGAAAATGCTTCCATATGCTAGAAGTTGGTCGCACCATTTTGCTGAGGGAGAAGAAAAGAAAAATGTAATTTAGCAGCTAGCTTGCATATATAAATACTAAGCTACAGCACATACAAATTTAATAATGGGTGTAGGAGAGGCCTCCTCAGAGTTAACTGTGAACAACTTCCCTGCCCTGAAGGCCTCACCTCACTGATAAGGTTGGGTGATTTGGAAACAAAACATCAGATTAGTAGGAATTCAATTATGAATTACATAGGTTATGAAAATATACAAATACATCTAAAATATAATTTAATATACTGAATTCAGAGAATTTTAAACTCTTACCTTTCAATAAAGAAGTATACTTTATTTCTGCTCCTTTGTGCTGCTTCTGTACTTCTGTGGATCTCAAGGTCACAGAGCCAGGAGGAAGCAGGTTCCTTCCAACTCCAAAACCTTTAGACTTGCTCTGTCTCCTCTCCTGAGGCTTTTGAATAAGCAGGGCAATAAGTTACTTGTTTCTAATCTATACAGAAATGAATGGATGCTGCTGCCAGTGTCCTCTCCCAGTCCTTTGAGGCCTAGTCAGGTGGACAGGAGCAGATCCACCTACCTCTGGATCAAAAGTCAACAATAGAGGAAGTCCACAAGCAAAGGTGGCACTAAATCCTTCTTCCTTCTCTTGTGAAAATGGCAGTGCTCCCTGGGGACAGAAATGCATCTTGCTCTTGCATTTGAGAGTTGTACTGTATTGCTTGTCCTCAGTGTACAGGGGTTGAAATGATATGATACTGTAGATAGTCTTACATAAAAGTCTTCCTATTACATAGCTAGTGGAAAACATTTGGGGGAAGTAAAGGGTAGCAATATATGAATACCTTTTCTTAAACATTTTATTCATCATTCTAAAAGAAAATAATTCATAAGATTTTTTTAAATTTTTCCAAAAAATTCAATTTTACCAATTTTTTTTTCTTGGGGGGGGGGGGGGGGAATCCTTGGGAAAAAAGTTTTTCCCCCCCAAATTTTTCTGGCTTTTTCTTGGCCTTCACATCTCTAACCACAATGAACAAAGCAAGTATTGTCTCAGCTTAAACAGTCACCAAAACTCTCAAACAACAGGCTGACAGGAAAGAAAAGAAGTCTAGCAAAAGTGGGAACTGAACTCCAGTCTCCTAAGTAAAGGTAGTGGACTGGTGGTACCCATCAGCCCATCTTTTAGCCTTTTGTTGCTGTAGCTTTTGCTATTGCAACCTGCAGTGCTTACTTTGGTTCTTGGCTGCCCTGTATTACATGTACATGTATCACAGAATTCCTAGCACACATTTTCAGGTTGTAGAAAGATAATGAACACCAACTACCCCCAACACCTTGAGGCAGCCTTCCCTCCTTAGGAAAACAGAGTTTAACAGCTTGACACATACTGTTTCATGTCAGTGTACTTCAGTGTCCACAGAAAGGGGAAGGGGAAAAGAAAAAAAAAAGAAAAAAAATCAGGCAGTGGGTGGAATTTTTAACTTCTTTAAAAAGATCAATCTATGAAGCATCTAGATGAAGAAACAAACTTGTGATAACTCAGTTTTGTGAGCAAAATTTGGAAAAAGACCAAGGAATGAAAAACATTAATTAAGCTTTGAGATGATCACTGAAACATAAAAGAATTAGAGTAGATCATTTTTACCCATTTATGCCTATTAGATTTAAACCAGGATGTGCCATCGCATATATAAATTCCCATCAATACCATTTTAACCAGGAAATAATGAGTATTTTTTTGAACAAGCAGAATTAATAAAATGCACACAATACCTAGGATTGTGAATTGTTTCCTTATAAGTTTTTAAATGTCTGTTTAGTCACCATTTAAACAATGCAAAACCTGTGCGGGTTTTTCTTTGTCTCATACCAAGATGCACATTCAGATCAAGGGTACTGGCAGGAGCATTTTGATTTGATTTAGCTTGGCTGTTAAAACTGTTTTTAAGGAAAGACACTGTTTAATTATTTTATTAAATGTCTTTAAGTCCCAGATGCAAGCATTTTTGAAAGGCAGGCTTGTACATTTGTTCAACTTTGTGCATTTCTTGAGTCTTTCAAACAGCAAAAATGATGTTGCCCTTTCTTCTGACACCAAGGTCCTATTCTGATACCATGACAGTCCCAAGAGGAGAGAAGAGGCCTGCAACCTTACACTTAGTGGAGAAGAGATTAATGACAAAGTAGAATGGGGGTCCTATACCCATTACTGAGAAGAGGGGCCAAACTTTGGGGCCTGCTGGCCGGCAAGCCCCAACTGCAAACTTAAGGTGCAAAAGATGTGAGCAAACACTTACCACAGAGCCAGCAGTGACAGCAACATCAGGGGTCAGGGTGCTTGCATAGAAACACCACAGGTCCCAGTAGCAAGGGGCCTCCCTGAGGCTGCCTAACCAAGCCAATTCAGAAACCACCTGCAGCAACTCTGGCCCCTCCCCCTGCCAATCATCTGCCTCCAGAGAGCCATATAAATACAGACCCTGGACCACAGCAGGGCAGTCTGGCAGGATAAAGAGCTTGCAGCTAGGAAAGTTGAAAGGGAGTGTGCCTGGTGGACCACTGAGCTGCTTGGGATATACCAGCAAGACCCTGAGAGCCTATGGGGGGGATATAACCCAGAGCTGGGGGTTATGCTGGTACTCAGGGAGGGCTGCCCTGGGTTTTGCTTACCTACCCTAATGGGGGTGGAAGGTTTTCCCGTTTTTAAATTAGTAGCATGCTGTTTTCCTTTAATTGATGTCTGCTGGCCCAGAAGGGAAGGTTTGTGTTAAGCAGTTGCTCACTGCATCTTAAGTTATACTGGTGGTTGTAGAAGGAACTGTGAGGGGCAGTGTTTTTTGGAGGTCCCATTAGTGCCCTAGGGGCACATGATCACCTTGAGCCCTGTTGGGAGCAGGTTCAGAGCCCAGAAACTGGGCAGAGACAAGGCCCAAGGAGGGCTGGCACAAGGCTGGGACCCAGAAGTCAGGTCTGGTGCAGTAGGCTTAGGCCACAGGAACCATCCAATAGAAAGAGGGAGCTGAGGCCAGGAAGGCTGAGCTCCAATAAGCATACATGGGTACCCTAAGACACATGATTAACTCGCAAGTCAGTGAGGGAGACCAGGCTTGGAAAGCCCTGGGGCAGCCTCCCTTCCTTCAGAACACTAGGTCATCAAGGCATGGCAGGTGAGCAGAGGAGAATTCCCCAGAAGGGCAGACCAAGCTATGGCTGAGCGACCGCCAGGGGGTGTTGCAGTCATCCCCTGGGACCAATTTCTTATTACACAAGGGGTCCTAGCATTCCATTTTATTTATACATGTACATGTTGTCTGGAACATAATGGATGAAATTTCATGGAGGGCAATCCCTTCATGCATGAAGCTTGGATAAACACCAATGTCCAGCTCTCAGAGAGCAACTTTGCCTTAGAACAGACTTTAAATTGGGCAACAAACCATCCAGTTGTCCCACTCCAAGGATAACTGCCTCTACACAGAACCTGATCTGCTAAACCCAGTGTAGCCTGCCTTCCTAAGATTGAACATTATAAAAATTAGGGCTGTGCAAAGCTTTGGGTGCTGATGATTTGATTTGGAGGAGATTCTGACCAATTCAATGGTCGAATCTCCAAATCCAAATCGAATCAGGAGACCAATAAATAGGCCCAAATCAATTTGAAGCTCTCCAAATCGATTCAGAAAAGATTTGAGCCGAATTCAGAGCTCGTAAGTAGGGGGCTGGGAAGGGGAGACTGGAGGAGGGGGGAGGAGACTATAGGGGGACCCCTGCCAGGTCGCTGCCTGCTCCTTGAGCATCCCCTGATCCCTGCCTGCTCCTCCAGTCCCATTATGGCTGCCCCACCTGGCCCCAGCTCCCAACCCTTTAAGAAAAAAACCTCCCCAAAACCCCAAACTCACCGACTCCTGCAGTGGCCTTGGTGCTTGGGCGGGGAGGGGCTTATGGAAGAGCCCCCCAGGCAGTGCGGGGCAGTGGGGATCACACCCCCCCCCAGGCAGGAACTGATGAGTCTGGAGGGTTTTTTTGCCTTAAAGGGCCAGAGGGGAGGGGGGGCTGGGAAGCAGGGGTGTGGGGAGGTCAGGGGGCTCGTGACAGCCTCCCATATAGTGTGGGGCAGTGGGAGGTAGTGAGTATCGCCTCCCTGCTGGGCAGCACCCAGTAAGTAGGGGCTTTTTATATATATAAAAAAAACAAAAAATGCCAGAAGCTGGGGCCAGGCGGAGCAGCCATGGGAGGTGGGGCTGGGGGAGGGGACGGGCCCCCTATGATTCGGAGATTCAGCAGGAGCCAAATCTCCAAATCATATTTGGCCGAAATCAATTCGGGATAGTGATTTGAATCACCAAATCGAATCACTGTCTCTCGCATTGGGTGAAACCAAATCTGAAGCAAATACTAGCCGCTTCGCACTAGCCTAACAAAAATGAATATTCAGAAGAAGTTGAAAAAACCCTCATCTAATAGTTCCACTAGGGACATCTGCCATTACAGTAGATCACAATATAAAACAAACTACTCTGGGAAACCAGGTACGGTAACCTGATAGCATTGAGTAGGCCTCCCTCTCTACTTCTTGCCTCTACCTTCTGCTCTCCAGAACTATGTGGGACCATTATGCTGGCTTCCTAAGCCATATGAAGACTCTGACTTCCCCTCCCAGGTCTACATCATCACCGCTATTGGTTCCTTCTATATGGCTTCCTTTTCAGAAACCCAGCTATTTCCCAAACAGAACCCTGGGAGTTGGTGTGAGGATGGGTAAGGGTGGATATGTATTTATATATATAATCTTTGAATTACATTCCACCTACAGAACATTATTGTTTAATAATAATGGCTCTTCGATCAGCAACATTATTCTAGTGGCCCAGGCCCTCTGCTTGTATGAGCTGGCATTGCTTCAGTAAAGAAAACAGAGTAACACTGATTGACATTGAGGATCTAGTGCTTCAGTAGCCTAAAACACTTGCTGACATTTTTCTGCCAATAGATTTGGTACTGGGCTACCTCCAAGACAGATGTTTTGGGGTGAGATGTTAGATTGGACATCTGGTTTGAAGCAGTTAGCTAACACTCAAATCCATGTAGGAAATGCAATTCATCAGTTGACATGCTGTTCAGTAGAGGCCAGTACTCTTACAACTTGATCACAAGCCCATTGAAGATAATGAAATAAAAGGTCTGATCAAGTCAATGGGCAGTATAAGAGAGCAAAATTAGAGTCAATTTTTCAGTCATTTTCCTACTTTTAACTCTTTCCAATTAGCCAAATGTTCCCTTTTGCTTAAGCTATTCTGAGAAAGGCTTCTGTTTCTGTTTCCAAGAACACAGGGAAACAACCAATATTAGCAGTACCCATGCATGGACTTGCTCTTACAGTACAGCCTGGAAATTTTAATTGCTACTTGCCTGCTTCCATTTGCACAAAGCAGACATCATTACAAAATGAAGCAATTTCAAGATATCCATGTGCTGTCAGGCAGAGGTGTTGGTTTAAGCACTGAATATATTCTCACCTCAGGATCTTACACATCATATTAATATCCTATCCTGTGACCTCTGTGAGGTTCACTTATTTGCCTTTTTAAATCTCTTCAAGTTAGAGAAAACTTGGAGTTTTAAGATACTTTTAGCCACTTAAAAGCAGCTCTTTATTGAATCCATATTGTATTTGTAAATATAATGCCCTGCCTCTTTTGTAGAAGGAAAAAGCTTTCCTCGCACTGAAGAGGGAAAAGACCACTTGGATTAAATAATTCTGCTGTTATCCTCCATCTCTCTGCATGTAATAGCTGTAATTTCCAGTGCCCAAATGGAACCTCTAGATGTACAGAGTTCTCATAATTACTAATCCAGGTGAACTTTTTCTTTGGACTTGGCCACAACCTTTTTTCTTTGTCTTTGAAGACAAGGGTCACAATCAGGACCGATTTCCTTTCCTATGCTATATGTGTAGTATCAGTGGGACTATTTGTTTAATGTAGCAATGGATTGGTCTCTTTCCCCTTTGTCACATTAAAGTAAAAACAAATGCAGAAACTACTCATATGCCATCCCAGTGACATCCTACTGCTGTTTCTGTCCTGTAGTCCTTGCCTGCTGGAGGGTGTCAGTGATGGACTAGATTACTAACATAAGATGCTAGGGAATTCTACCTGCACAGAAATCTCCTACGGATATTTTTAGGGGCAGAGACTGTCTATTTTCCTGTATTGTGCCACACCAGCCACATTTTGGGCACTAACCAAATGAGTCCAGATTGTACACAGGCATGCTCTGGAGACAGCATCCAAGGAACAACAAGAGGCCTGTACCATACCCAGAGATACAATCTCTCTATCATCTCCACAGCATGCAGAACAACTATGCAAAGCTTATCATCCCAAGTCCCCCTACAGGTAGGTAAAGTAGTACAGAGGGGAAATATCCCCTATGCATGTTGTGCATGCTCTATCTACTGTGAGTGCAGCAATTGCTATGTGCCTGGCCCTTACTCAGTACAAAAGGTGCATACAGAAGGAAGATTTTCTGAGAAAGTCCCTCCTAGCATATACAGTTCTAGGGCCATAATCATCACACCTCCACTATCCCCAAGGCTCATTTATGGCAATATCCAGGGCCTAGATGATTAGGAGTTACAGGAATCCTATCTCTAATCTCTTTCGGATATGCTGGTACCAACACCCCTCTGGATTACTGATCCTTGCTTTCAGATGGGCTTGGGGTTTGCTCTGGAGGTAGAAGATTCAGACTCAACCTATAGTGCACTGCAGCTCTTGGTAAGCCCAGTATTGAAGAAAGCTGGCCACAGGCAAGTTCTGCCCACGTACCATAGTCTTCTGGTGAAATGGTATACTTCAAAGTTAATAACCCACTGAAAGGAATAGCATAGTCCTAAAATTAAGGATTCAAGTTCTCTGCAAACCCAGACAAACACCACTGTATCAGTTACTTTTGACTCACATTTCTAAGACTTTTTGCAACTATGTGGGCTAGAAACTTTTAAAAGGAAAAAACACAAGTCTGATGTAGGAGCAGGTGCCCTAGGCACAGGCTTACAGTAACTGTATCTTAATAAAGCCTCCAAAGTACATACACTACCACACATAGTTGATCTTCAAAAGCATACAATATTTATAATCAATAAGGTTCAGCTTAGGAGGAAATATACATTTTCTCCTTTAGATAAGGTAGAGAGTTATTTTCAAGTATAAGGGAAATGGCTTTAAAAAAAAGTGTTAACTGAACAGCTCACAACCTTATATAGTGCAGCTTTCCTTGCAAAATGCTGTAGTTAAATATGGGCTGGTTGCTCACATCCACTTAGTCTCTTTGGACTCTAAAGATGATGTAATTTTAAAAAGGGGGAGCTTGAAGTTTCACAGAATATTTTTGGATTTTTCCAGTTAAAAACAAACAAACAAACAAACAAACAAACAAACAACCCCACCCCAAACCACGCAGACTGGATTTTGAGGAAAAACATTCTATAAACAGAAGTACTATCAAAACCCGCAAAAAAATTGTAACAGTTTTGATGGATGTCAAAGGTTTTTAATTATCTTTAAAAAAACTACACATGAAAATTAAAAATAAACGATGCCACTTAGTTTGGTTTACAGTCTGCTGCCTCTGCTAGTCTAAACCATCTTGAATGCTTTTGTCAACATGCAGTCTAGTCCAGTAAAGCACAATTTTAATCTTATTGTCTTTGGTCAACAGCTAGCTATTAACATAGAAATCGGCTGCCAATGAAAGATGCACAGTTCTCTCCCCACCCTATCTCCCCGAGTGCCTTTCAAGATGACTAACATATCCTGCTTTTGTGACTGTGCCAGGTGCTTGAATGATCAAAGAATGTATTTTAAAGGTAATTTTTAAAAGCAGCAATAAGAACACAGCAGCCCAAGTAATGGGAAAAGGGGAGTTGGGGAAAAAAAAGATAGATAAATCAATTAAATTAATTCAGATTGGTTTTAGCGCACACATATAGAAATGTTCTCATTGATACAGAAAATTGAAGGTGCTAGTTGATCTGAAGAAGAGAAAGCTATGTTCTGCGTACAGTATATATGATTTCCTCTGAAGCATTTGCAATGGTTACTGCTGGGACAGACTGTTAGCCTGTAAGGAGCACTGAAACATACCCTTTGTTCATGGACTATATCCCAAATTCCACTTTTTGGAGAATCTCATCTGGGTCCTGTATTCCTGAGGCTCAAACCCTTCCCTGAACTTTGAGTGGGAAGACCTCAAATGGAAACAGATATTCACTGAGGTCAAGTAAAAGGACATACAAACACACAGCCAAATGACCTCACCCAAATAGCCATAAATCCTTTCCTCTATCATTTATGCTTTTCCCTTTAATGTACTATGAGCAGTAATGATGCTCAGGGTGGTAAACAAGCATTCACTTTAGGAGAGTGTTGGGGGCAAAGATATCAGTACATTTCAGAAGGATTGGACCAATCTATGGATAACATAAATAGTTATAGTAGTTTTGAAAGTGATAAAAATCTAACATTTTAGACTTTAAATCAGTCTCAGTCAGGAGTTAAGATATAATCTTTCTGGAGTCCAAATTATATCATATTTACCCACAGAGGGGCTCTTGCATCTTACTCTGAAGCATTTACTGTTGGTCAGCATCAAAGACAAGATTGTAGCTTAAATGAAACACAGCTGAGCTAGTAGGAATATTATTACATTTTTAAGTTGTTCCTAATCCAAAAAAAATCAAAGACTAGAGGACTGGAAAGACAGCAGAGACCAAACCTTTCTCTGAACTTTCAGACATACCCTAGCTTGCAGAACAGGCAAAGCTCTCAACACAATCTTGCTACTATTTGAACCATAACTGAATGCTCTCCCGATGCTGCCCCTACTGCCCACCTCAACCTCTTGAATGGATGGAACAAACCAGAGGTGACCTAGCCATAGCTCATGAGTGGCATGAAGCTCCCAGGCTACTTAAAATGTGACTCCTGAAAAACAAGTAAATGAATAAATTCTCCTTCTCCCTGTTCATGTATTGTTTGTTATATTTTTACTTTTTTCTAGTTTTTGCTTATTACTTAGTCTAAGAAGTCATCTAACAGTATATCAGTATGTGAGCTGGGGCTCTGTACACAGGCTCACTGACACTGGTGAGCCTGTGTCAGTGGTACATGCAGTTGTACGTACACATCGTGGAAGTTGTACGTCCTGTGGCTTTTATTCAGGTCAAGATTTGGGTTTGACTCGAAAGGTTCAGAAATTTGGCCTCCCCTGGTATTCCAGACTGTGTTATTCTCATATGGAAGATATCCAAGATTATGCTACTCTACTTTGACCAAAAGAGTAGAAATTTCAGCCAAGAGCAAAGGGGTTTCCTCTGTTTCATCTAACAACAAAAGGGAGCTACGACACTTGTTTCCTCTCAGCACCAATGGTAGCAATGCATTAAGTAAAAGCTTTAGAAGCACAGAAGAGAAATTAGTTTCATAGTCCAGGGTAGTAACGAAAGTATTGAAGCAGAGGATGTAATGTTCATGAGTAAATTACTGTAATGGTGCTCCATTATTCGGATGCTACAATTAAAGTTTGAAGCCAGGAGAGCGTTTTCCAGAAGTAGCTTATAACAAGTTGGGGCTTTTAAAACCTGGCCTTTATAAAGTTCAGAATAAGATCAGATTACTATGTGGGTGTATACCAACAGAAGGCAATTTACAGGGTCAACCATCACAAGAGGGCCAGGATAAAACTGATGGAAGGTCACGCTCAAGTGTGACTCACTGCCCAGGAGACATGGCCAGCCGAGGTTCTGTTGTGTAACAGAAAGAGTTGGTGCTGCCATGATGCAGTAAATCATGCATCTACATACCCACATATATCTCCAATGCCCACAAGGAACTGTTAATATAATCCTGTGTCTATCACCCTTCCTTACTAGCATCTAGATTGTAAGAGTCCCTAATGTGTTTGATTATTTTTAAGGTATCATGAAGTTATGATATGCCAAAATCTTTACCACTTAATTACAAGACCCCTACAAGCAATTTATAGAACCAACTTCAGAGTAGCACAAAGAATTAACAGAAATAAATATTTGCCTTTTACATAAATCCTCAATTCAGTGTCTCAGGGGGCTTTGCAAATTATGGCAAACACACAAGTGTACATAAATCTACTCGATCATCTGGACTGGGTAGTAGCGAGGTAATTTCCTCCATTGAAAAATTTTTCAGATCTATGGTTTAGGACCGCTACATACAAGCTGTGCATTAGTACTGTTAGACTGTGCATAGCGAAGAAAGGGGAGCTTTAACCCTGCTCACTGGAGAACGTCCATACACTTTTCATCAACAAGTGTCCTGGGATCTTTAACAGCCAACTAGGTCAAGAAAAATAGATGTGCTTTTCCAACCCTCATTAGGTTTTCTAAACAGAAACAAGCCCCAAATCCTTTTTCCTTAGTTATAGTGAACCTACTGAATTTTGGTGCAACATTAGCAGTTGCCAGTTTCTATCGAATTATAATAATCAATATTAATTATTGTTTTGATTTCTTCTGGAAATCTGTTACTTGCTCAGAAATACATGCTACCTCAGAGGTGTAACTTGATAAAAAAAAAACTATTGTCAGGACAATGGCAGTGAAAATGAATGTCTTCGGTAAGTCTTTAACTTAGCTCGTTTCCTTTGGTAGTCTAAATCACCCATTCAAGACTAAAGACTAAATATCAGAGGCCTTTGTGTTAGATCTACATTAAACAAATTATATTAACAACATAGTTAAATTTCAGCATGTTCAAGATACAGATAACAGCTGCTGCCCTAGAGAGTTTCCAGTCCAACCAAAAGAACACAGATCAGACGCACACCAGGTGACTCAGAGGATCAGACAGAGTGGGTGACTCAGAGGATCATTTTTGTTTCTATTTTGTTAGATGCATCATTGCTGAAAAATTCAGTGCGTATCTACCTACACAAATGTGACAGAGAAAACATCATAGCTGTCAGGGAGTTGATTGAATGACTCCTTATTGGAAAGGAGAAGGCAAAGGTAATTCGGAATCAGAAATTTACAGCTCTGTGGGAGCTCTGCTTAACATTTGGTTGTTGATTGCTTCCAGGAAGGTATTTGCTGCCCCATCCTGGCAGATATCCTTATTCACAATGAAATCACTTAGGATAAGCATTCAACAAAAAGAAGCAATGCTGATACCAACCCACAGAATTCTGCCTTGAAACACCTAGATAAGTTATAAGTAACAATCAATGATGGTCCTGCCTTAGGACTGCAAGAATCAGCCACATACCCCAACCCCAAATGTAATGGCTGTCATACCATCCTGCACAAGCAGAATGAAACACTCAGATACCCTCCTCACTCAGTTCTGCAATACCAAGAACCCAGCCAGAACTGGGCTGAGAGTGTCTGCAAAGCAGATCCCAGAGAGGTGGCACATCATAGAGGTCCTTCTGACAGGCATTTCTAACCTCACTAGTCCTGCTGCCCCGACACTCAGTTTGCCCATTTTATAATCTTTCTACACTCCACTAAAACAGACCCTGAAAGATGTCAAACTACCAAGGACAAGGTGCTGAACTTTACTAATGCTAGCTGAAATCCATAGGAATACAAAACATTCAGCACCTTGAAGTTTACATACAAGTTTGCTTATGGTACTAATTCTGCAAAACCTGCCCATTGCCTCTAAGCAATGGGGCTTTCCATCTCTCGCATCCAAGCTGGATTGTCACCAAGAATGTATTCGCAATTGTCTCATCTGTTGAAAGTCCCGGAGCAGAATGCTGTGGAAAGTATCTGAAAGGGAGGGAGGAAAAAAAAAATCCCAGAGACAGCAGCAAACCTGGAGGTAGTGCAGGAAGCTTTCAGAGACCAACACACAAAACACATTTCTGACATCTTTATCACACTCCAAAGCAGAAATATTTTTTTTTTATTCTGACCTCTGTGCTAGGCCAGCTTCTGGTCTGAGCTTGTGGCACATGTCAGCAATAAATAACAATTCTGGTACCACCCTAGCAAACTCCAAATACTTTGTTTACAACTCTTTTGTTCAGGATGGAGACCGTTTCATGCATTAAGTGGTACATACAGTCAGGTTACAGCAGCAGCAAAGCCACATAGTTTTCAATGGCTTGCCTTCCTGCAGCATAAAGTAATTACAGCCCTGTTTTCAGCCAGATTAACTGGAAAGATCGAAAGGAGCTATTTTAGCACTAGCATTTAAATGAATAAATGGAATTTCTACCCATTAACCTTCAAAAATAGATAACAAATAGGTCTGGGGATAATTAATGAATTCATAATTTCTAGGAAACCTTTAATGTGTTCATATATTATAGAAAGCTGGCATTTATGTGTAATAAATGACTCATTATTTAAATGGATAACAGGGCAATTTGATCATTCTGAACTTTTTCTCCCAAGACCTTCTGCTGGGCCAAAAATCAGCCCTGGCACTTCTGTACATGGATGCTGTAGGAAACCATAAGGATCAATTTGCCCAAGAAGGTATACACCTGCCCTTATTGAAAGCAACTAAATACTCAAAATTTCAGAAGAGCATATGGGGCACTGAGGTTTTTTGAAAGGTGAAACAGAAGTATAACAGCAGGAGTTGCAAGGTGTGAAGTGCTGAATACTTATAAATCTGGCCCCTAAGGGCCACATAGCATCATGTGTAGCTACACCCTATGTCGCAGTAGCAACATTATAGAGCTTTGCTACAGTGACAATGCTCACTGTAGCAAAGCTCTATAATGTTGCTACTGAGACGTGGGAGCAAAAAATAACCATGCGTAGTGTGCATGGCGCAGTATGGGCTGTTACTGTCCCATCATTTAGTATGTCCAAAAAGAAGTACTAAACGATGGTGCAGTAACAAAGGCACTGTAGTGACACATATAGACATGCCCACAGAGTCACAATCCCAGTGTTCCCCACTGGCATCAAAGCTGTACTGTGACCCAGCACATCCATAGGTCATGGAGAAAGAAATGACCTTCAGGGAAGCTAAGCTGTGGAATAAGCAGGGGTAACTCTGACAAATGAGCAGTAGCAGACCAAGCAGCAGTAGCATCACCAGAATGTGGCAAGGACAGCAGATGGCAATGCTCTCTCTCCTGAAAAGCCACATATATCCTTTGATGGTGCTCCGACATGGTGAGTGCAGGTTGCCACTATAATAAGCCTGCCCAGCTCCAGCCATGGGTCTACATGGTCTACGAGTCCTCAACAGTGGAGCAGGTGGAAGATGTTGTTAGACTATCAATGGCTGCAAATGCAGATGAAAGTTGCAGCAGAAAGAGGTCTCCAGTTGTCTTGGCCTCCTTGTCATTGGGTTAAGGCCCCATTCCACCAAGAACCATACAGAAGCTAATGTGCAGCAGCTTCTCCATGATGAAAGAAATCATGCACAGGTGTCTTCCATGAAAATGGCCTTTCTGGCACATTTTTCAAGCCATTTGGTGACCAGCTAGTGATGATGGGACCAGGATTATGAGGTCTGGAAGCTCCTAGTCATGAACTGCCATGAGACTGGCAGTTATATGAAGGTTATTTAGCACCTGGACAAGGCAGTAGTGCAATTTGGCAGCTGTACCTGCAACTGAGCAGCTCTCTTCAGGATCCACTCTGCTCACCCCATGAGGAGGGGGCTAGAAAAAGAAGTGCCCTAAACAAAGCCTGTTTACCTTCTTCATGACTGAATAACCACGCCCAGTGGGATCACCTTTACTGCAGTTGAAGTCAATGAAGACACAAAATCGATTTTAGGACCTCAGTTATGTCACTCAAACTGATTCCCAAATGAAAGCTGTAGCAAAAGCAGTGCTGACAGAAGATCAACATCAGAAGACTCAAGGACCCAATCAAGTGACATCTCTTCCCCCAGTGCCTCAAAGAAAAATTGGCCAATTCCAATCAACAATGGAAGAATGTTGGCAGTGCTTGAGGGGCCTTCAAGTCCACCATCATCAGCACCTGCAAAGGGACACTTGGATTCTCTACCAGGAAACATCAAGACTGGTTTGATGAGAATGACCAGGAGATCCAAGAGTCAACTGCAAATGCATGGCCTTTTGTGCTTGGCAGAATGACAAACTCCAAGCAAACGAAACTGAATCACCAATAAGCCAAGGGAGAGGTCCAAAGGAGAACCCACAACTGGAAGAACAGATAGTAGGAAGACAAGCCAAAGGAGATTCATCATCTTGCTGCCAAAGCTACCTATAGTCTGAGCACTCAGGGACCAACACCCGTGAGACCTAAGGATGGAGATCTGATCAAGGAAAGCGGAGCCTCCCAATGCCCAATTGAAAAGAGCATTTTGAGGTTCTTAAATGAAGACTGTTGTTGTTGAGGGTGTTCTCAACTCCATCCCGCAACAGCCAGAGACAGTCTCCAAATCTCTCCAACACTTGATGCCATCAAGCAGATGAAGAATGACAAGGTATCTGAAGCTGCTGGAATCCCCACCAACATTTTCAATTAGGGGGGAGAGGAGCTCACATCACAGCTCCATGCCTTCATCTTAAGGATTTGGAATGATGAGGAAATCCCAGATAACCCCAAGATCACCAGGATTGTGACAATTTTCATGAAAGGAGTCAAGTGCAACTGTTTTGCCTTTCTGTCCACCACAGGAAAGATAATTGCAAGAAACCTCTTGAACCATCAACTTCCACTTGCTGAAGAGCTTCTCCCAGGATGTCAGTGTGGATTTAGAACATAAAAAGGCCGGTAGTGGTGGCAATCCCTCATAGTTGAGGATGATCAATCCCATGGGCCAAGTAAAGGGTTGTAAATGAGTCTGTTGAAGATTTCCAAGCTTCACAACTATAGAGAAGAGTTGGTATTACCACAGACGTATATAGCAGTTGCTTTGTTCGAATCTTGATGTTGCAATTGTTGAACACATGATGATTCAGTCTTCCAAAGGAAGAGCTGGCACATCAAATCCTATACTTGACCTCCTTGTCAATGTTGGCCTTCTCTGAGAAATTTCTGTGGAGGTATGCACAGTGTTCAACATTCTCCAGCTCTAATCCACAAAAAGGATCTTTGCCAGGGGAACTGATTGGCCTAGAGCAGACTGGTGAAGCACCTTTATTTTTCTGATGTTAAGGGTTAATCCCAGGCACTGGTATACTTGAGAGAAGCAGGTAAGGGACATTTATAGGTCCTCCTCCATATATGCAACAGCAGCATACTCATTGGCATACTGAAGTTCTACAATCAAGGCTGAAGTAACTGAGATCAACATAAAACTCTCTACCTAGCCTACTTTGGCCCCATGAAAGTCTTTGACTCCATCTAATGAGAAGGGTTGTGGAGAATCCTTCTGAAGTATGGATACCAACCAAAACTCATCACTATTCTTTGCCTGCTCCATGATGGTATGCAAGTGTTTGTTCTCAGTAAGAAATCCAACACAGATCCCTTTGAGGTTAAGACCGGAGTTAAGCAGGGCTGCATTATTTCTTCAACACTCTTCTTGATATTCCTTACCACAGTACTACATCTGACTACCACCAAACTCCCAGTCAAAGCAGAACTAAACACTGGATAGTAAGTGATAAACAAATGGATGGTAAGCCATTTAATATCAGCTGGGTCTGAGCCAAAACCAAGACCACTCTGACCTCAATGACCAAGGTCCAGTATGCTGACAATGTTGTAGTCTGTAATCCTTCAGGAGCACACCTTCAGACAATCGTCAGCATCTTTACCAAACATACAAGAAAATCATATCAACAATTAACATTCGGAAGACTAAAGTCCTCCATCAACAAGCTCTTAATGAGAGGTCCCCAGCTCTGGTAATTAAGATTTATGGTGAGACCATGGGAAACATTGAGTATTTCCCATACCTTGGAAGCCAGAAGGCTTTGGGGGCAGTGGGAGGGAGGGGGACAGGAATCAATGAAGAAATCCAACTTTGCCTGAAAAGTGCAAGTGCAGCCTTTGGACATGTGAGAAAACATCTGTTCAAAGATTGCAATATCAGATACGAAACCAAGCTCGTGGTTTATTGAGCAGTTGTGATCCCCCCCTTACTGTATGGAGCTGAGGCATGGACAACATACAGGAGACACCTCAAGTCATTGGAGGAGCTCCATCAATGCCACCTGCAGGAGATCCTTTGAATCCAATCAGAAGATACACACATCAATGTTAGCGTTTTCTCACAAGCACACACCACAAGTGTTAAGAAAATGATCAGCTGACATCAACTTTGCTGGGCCAGCCACATCATCCAGATATCCAATTCCAGATTCCTGAAGCACGTTTTATTCTCCTGCTCAGCTGAGGCATATACTCAAGAGGAGGGCAGAGAAAGCACTTCACAGACCTCCACAAGGTCAACTTGAAAAAATGTAAAATTAACATCAATTTATGGGAAACTATTGCCCAGGACTGCCCCAAATGGAGGAAGAGTCTGCTGCAAGGATCTCAATACTTTGAAACCTTACAACAACAACAGGGGATGGAAAAGCAGGAGCAACAGAAACAGCATGCCATGGACCAAATCAAGAATGTGAAGCCACCACCCCACATGAAAACACTTGCCCAAGTTGCAGCAGAGTCTGTCAATCCAGGATTGGCCTCATCAGGCACCTTCAGACCTGCAGATAAGACAATCATGGAAGACAATCATCCTCAAATGTGAGGGATTGCCAAAGAAAAAATTCTCCCCTTGAAGGTAAGATATTAGGTTACAGTCCTATCCCACCTCTTCAGCAACAATCCAAGAATGATGCAATCAGGGGGGAAAGCTGCATCCTCTGAAGGGGTTCAGCAGTAGGCAGTGAAGCTCACATGGGTGCCTTGTCCTGGTAATCTCTCTCCCCATTTTCTGAAGTGATGCTATTTCCTTTGCCAGTACTTTTTGGCAATGTGGCAAACACTATCTTGGCCAACACACCAGTGATCAGACCCAGGACTAGGAGAGTCTTTGTAACTGTATGAATAGCTCAAAGGCTGTTCACTTAGATACTGTAACATCTTTTACCCAGGGTTGTATATTCTAATATTCAGAATTAAGAGACTCCTTGAGAAATGCCCCTCGGGAAATGGGGAAATTTCTGAGTCAATGGTCCTTCTTCATTAGAATACAGACTATAATTCAGATTTCATCTTCAGTTAATAGGAGGGAAATAAAAGCCACCTTCTTTTCCACATATTTACAGTTACATTTTTCTGTATGGATAAAGAAACTTGATCAAATATTTCAAATTATTTGGTCAAGAACTTCCATTGTGATCATTTCCTGCAGTACAGAAATGAGGGTGATGTAATTGCAAGTGACAAAACAGTTATAAAATGTACAGTCAGATTTATTTCCATGAATTAATATTGTGTACAGAAAATATATGGCTGTTATAATGGAGTAGTTCATTTTTTGAAGGTTGCTATCAGCTGGTGCTTGTTCAATAGATTATGTAAAAATATTCTGGAAGGCTCAATACAGGTACCAGAGAAAAAAAGCACTCTTATAATTAAAATGCCATTCCAGTTAACTGGTGATAATTGACAAGCATGGCAGAAGTTTCACTAGAAAACCTGAGTTATTGAATAGGTTTAGAGATAAAATACACTCTCACCCCTACAATTTCCAGAAACTGAGTCAGACCAGTATGACAAGGGTGGGAAAAACGTGCACTTTACTTTTAGCGTAGTACCTGCTGCATGGATAGAAAGCCTCTCTCGAGGGAAGTTGTATTCCTTATGTAGATGCTGCATTTCATTTTAAAACATTTGGAGGGAGGATGAAAAGGAAGAGAAGTGACATCATTGTCTTGTTCCTCTTTCTGGTTGTTTAACATCTTCGAATTAAGAATGCTTCCACACATGATGGGGGAGCTCTTGTAACCTGTCTATTCATTTATATTTCACAGCACCCACCTCCTTTACATATTTAAATGTGTTATTTTAGTAACTATGTCATTAACAGCTCTAGGATCTGAATAAAAGGAGAGAGGCACCTGAGGCAGACAATCAAGCTTGTAACACAGTCCTTTTAATGTTGTGTAGGCTAGTATCACCACGCAGGAAAAAGTGGTTACTCAGTAACTGGAATCCTTTGAACAGATTACCTTGGAAGAGCTACATTTAGACAAACCAGGTCTCATAAGCCATTGCTTTAGGCCTCAACCAAAGATCCAGTCACAGTTATTATAGAGAGAGCCCATCCTTCCAATTATGTTCAGTTCTCATTTCCTTTATATAAGTATCCACTTGCACACTTCTGCCAAAATATATTTGTAATAGATAAATAAATGCATTCTTGCGTATCCCCACTCAGGGAATACCATAATTTCTCACATACCACACATCCCTAAATATGACACACACACACACACAGTTTTTGGGAAGGCAGAATAAAAACAAACACAAAACCCCACCTTTTCCAGAGTTATGGCTGCACCGTAACAGAACTTAATATTCAGTTCACTCACCCTCTTTCGGATGATTTAACAAAAACTGGTACCCTAGCTGCTGTTGAAGACTAGTCTCCATGGGTGGAGCTATGATTCTGAAAAGAGCTAAAACATGGTTTCCAACAGAAAGGTTAGTTTAATTAGTGGAACATCAATAACATTAAAAAAACAGAAATGATTATCAACACCTGTTGAGGAAGAACAATGAGCTATTAAGTCGATTACCTCTCAGTTGACTGAATAGACATGTCACTGCTGCTACTGGGTGGATCAGGAATCAAAATGGGGAGCTTCTATTCTGGTCAGAAAAATCAGTTTCCCTGCCTAACAAATGCAGGTCAATTTGGGGGAGAGGGGCTGATTTGTTGGAAAAAGTTGCATGTGATAAGCAAGTAAATACAGTATTTTGTTTTAAAGAGGTTTTACAGGTAGTTCTCAGTACCCTCAACTCAGATGGCTTTTGGGTCTTTTAATTCCAGAACATTTCCATCTACAGATCATCTGTTAAACCAAGGAGACTAACAGTAACATTGTTTGCTGTATTGTCTGAAAGTCTAGATGGATTTCCCCTCAAGTGAAACCAGCTGGAGGGAGCATACCCACAGCCCAGATTTATGGTGATTGTAAGCTTCCAGCAGCCAAAAGCTAGTAAAATATGCAGGCAGACCTTCCAACCTACCTGGAAATAGTTGCTCCTATTACAAGAGTTGGAAATGTTTGGGTCCACCCTACTGTAGAGGATCAAAGCAAAGGTGTGAGAGTTTGGCCACCAGGACATAGGTGGGCCTGTGGATAGGCCCTGGGGGGTGTAACTAAGAGGTCAACTAGGAGGTCAGCAGGGCAGGGGCACAGGTTACCAGAGCATTGGGATGGGGAGAGCATGCAGGCAAGTTCCAGAGAAAATCCAAGATCAGGGTCAAGGAAATCAAGTCAACTCAGGATACCAGGGAAATCAGAAAGAGCAAAATCCGTCCCAAGTTTTGGGAGAGATCCAAGATCAGGGTCAGGAAAAACCAAAGCCAGGTCAGAAGTCAGAAAACAAGGGAAAGCTGTGAACACAAGTCTTGACACAGCCTCAGTCTATTCTGACACTGCAGGTGCGTTTAAAAATGGGTGAATGGTGCTTTCAGCAGCCAATCTGGTTTCAGAGAATTGGGTCAGTCACATTAGCCAGGGATCAGGGGCAAGTGTGGCCAATCAGGCCTGCTTGATTAGAGCCCGTGACAAATGGGAGGCCAGAATACAAAAAGAACCAGTTATTTCCCCTTTTCAATATGAACAACAAGGAGCAGGTTTAGTAAAAGTTCATATGGCCTTTCCCTCAGAACTTTGGTTCAGAGTTCCTAGTCTTGGAGTCAACAAACAAATGTTCAAGCTCATAACCAGGAGCCTGGAGAAGTGGTCATCCTCTGATTATATGAAGACAGTTTTCCAGTCTGTATCTTAAAGAAAAGAACACTCCTCAGCACACACCACAAAACAACATCTGAAAATCTCTGGCAGACATTGGGGAAGGCAAAACAATGCTGAGACTGAATTAACTTTGTGAAAGAAGTGACTCCTGTGCCAGACACCACTGATGCAAAAATTAAAACACAAAACCTTAAACTCTCCCATGTGTTGAATTCTTCCTACCAGCACAGGCTTCTTCAAGGCTTCTGAAGCTGTTCCTAAAAGAATGCAAACATCCTTCTGGATTCCATCATCATTGTTATCAGTGTCAAGACCTGGACTGAATCTGAACTTTCTTTTCAACCCCTTTGTACTCTTTTATGTTGTGTCAAAGATAAGCCTGTAGGACCTGATGACAACAGGTTCTTTGACATGAGGTGAGCACAAACCATAGCACCACTCCTTAGCAGGGAGCAGTACTTATTGGCTCTGTTGTCAGCCAGCTCTGTTAGCCAGTGCAAGCAAAAAACAGGGCTAATTGTCCTGTATCCTCCCCACCATCTTTTCTCCTTCCCTTTAGGGGTGACTAGAACAGTAATCTGCAACCTTTGAAAGCCCACGTAACATGCAGCAGGCAACATCATAGTTTGGTCTCCCTGTCAACCTCAAATTTAACTTTTTACAACCCATGCTGACAGCCAAGTCAGCAGCATTGTGGACACCATGATGACAGGGAAAGAGCTGAGAGCTACTAGGCTAGAACTTCCAACCAAGTTTCACACAACTCAGTTAACAAATTTACTTAGTACATACTGGGTGTGTCTACATGTACATTAAGGTGCTTTTTTAAATGCACATTAAATTTAGTACCTCCAATTTGAGGTACTAAAGAAATGCACATTAGGCTGCCTTAATGCACAGTAATGAATGCACACTGTAATGAATAAGTAGCTTATTTTACTGTGCATTAGCAAAATTGCACTTTTTTTAAGTGGCACTTTAATGTGCAGTAAAATAGGCTACTGAGCATTAAAACAAGCATATAGACATGCCCACAAGGGACTAAAGCTGTCTTATTACCATTGTGAGCCCAGAGGTTCTCTTTAGCCTTTGGTGCAACTGAAGGAAAAAAAATCGGTATAGTATGGCTTCACTTTGATTAGCATAATTAGTTTCATCCCATCCTTCCAGACAATATTTCTTGCTGCTGAAAGACAAGACTTCTTAAGCCCTAAAATCCTACTCAGTGGATTATAGTAAAACAGTGAAGCCCCAAGAAGCATCAGCTTACTGAATTCTTTCACATATCACGTCACCAAATAAAACACACACCTTGTTTTTGGATAGCAGAATGTTGAAAGAAAAGATTTTTCCAAAGCCACAGCCAACTTTATGACATAGAACAAGTCATTTTGGGAATACAGGATGCCTAGAAACATAGCAGCAGGAAGTATGGTGCCCAGACTGTCTCCTAGGATGCCACATTTCCTGAACACTCTATATCCCCATGAGGACTTACTTTGAGTCATACTAGAGTAGGCCCCAGGCCCTTACAAGGCCAGTAGCAACACTTACTTCCTTACTTTAAGTAGTTCTTTGTAGAAGTTCCTGTAAATAAAGTGTTGTTTCCACACCACAATTCTGGGGGGGCTAATTTTTTGGGAAAATGTGCATGTGGGATATGAGTAAGTACAGTGCTTTGCCTTATTACATGTCATAGAAAAACTGCATCCTACAACAGACTAATTTGTGTGAGATTAATTTAATTGAAGGCACCCAGATGTCTGGTCATTGACTTATGTGTAAACAACAGGTTACCTGATGCTGTTAGCTTCCATTATGTGTAATTACTCACTGATGTTATCATTGTAAGGAAAGAAGAAACTAAACCATTAACTTCACCTGATGTCATTGTTTTATTTTGTATAGATGGACAAATGTTCTAAGTAACTCCCCCTACTTGTCCAGGTGCCCTCTCCACACTCCTTTTCTTATACTCAGTCCTCTCCTAATTGTTCCTTTGATCTCTTTCCATTTTGACTCCATGCTTCTTATGCTTATGCTTGAAATAGTCTCTCCATCTTTCCAAACAAGCCATGATCTCTTCTTTGGCTTCAAGTCCCTCCTTTAATCTTACATTTTTTCCTATTCTGATTCCTTTTGCACACTGTCTCCCCTCCCCACCCTCTTCTGAGACTGCTAGATAATAGAATGTAACGTACCCATCACAATGAAACAGAGAGCATCAAACCAGATTCTCCAGTAGTGTAAATCAGTGGTACCCTTCTAAAACCACCACACAGGTGATAATTTATATCAGCTGAGGATCTTGCCCCTTTCTTCTCACTGGTATGTGAAGTCCTGCATACATTTATAGTGAACTGCACGTAATAGGACAATATAAAAATAACTATTACACAATAGAGGTAATTAGCAACAAGTTCCTGTAAGCAAATTAATACCCAGAGGCACTACTAGAATTTTTTGATCTAGATACTTTTATCTTCTGATTGTCACCTGTTGTTCAAGATTGATGGCCAGTGGTATTTGTCAAAAACTTCTCCTTTTATCAGTTACACAATGAAACCAAGATAATCTGAATATATTAAATGTTTTAATACCTACTTAATGAAATGTTGCTCATCCAGTCTAATCCATGATGATCAGTAAGATAAAAGGTTAAAACAGACAATGGCTGGCTTTCCATTTTCCCCTAGATTAATCTAATGAAACTAAAGGAGGCCTTGTAGGGGAGGAAGACTAAGTCCTTACACCAAAGTCAACCTTTCTTCTTTTACTTAAAAAGGTTTGGTTGTGAAGTATTAAATATGCCAAGGTGGAAACACATACTAGAAAGATAAACATAGTCTGAAAGATTGTTTGAACAATCTGGGTAATATAATCTTGCAGCAGGAAACTGTTGTTTTAATCACTGAAGAACAGCTCACAAACAAACAAAAGTATCCAATATCATTATCCAACTCCTGATTTTATATATATATGCACACACACACACACACACACACAACTAGGCCATTCACAGAGCAAGTTCAACACCATTTACTGAAGTTCAGGGGTACACATTAAGTGAGGCGATTCCTTCAGATTGCTATTCTTTGGCTTCTGAAGAGTTCTGGCTTGGAAACATTCATCCGGGATGCTGTGGATGAAAGGCTGTTTTCTGAAATTTTAATGTAAAAAAACAAAGATCTCAAAGAGATTGGAGGAAATTTTCTTAAAAAACACTTATATTAAAAATAGGCCACAATAGGAAATAAATGTATTTTGAGGAAGCAAAGCTGATAGACTTTTCCATCAGTTGGCACTGGCTTGTGATTTGGCCCAAACTATTTTCTGCTTCTTCTGTACAGCATTAGAAGTATTTTACTGTTATATTTTTGTGATGTTCCAATCAACACTGAGTACTCATCATAAATGGACATTTGTTCAAATGAAATATTGAATATCAGATTCAAAGGACTCATTTAAGAGTTCAGCATTCTGAACTATTTTGTTAAGGGAGTGGGCCATATCTCCAGTGTTGACTTCTGTGGTTTTACTGGGGACTAAGAGAAAGTTACTGCTGTCATGCACATTGCAGTTAAAGATAGAGATAACTGTTTAAAGATGTAATAAGCATCATTCTGGGATGACACAGTGTCATCTATAGCTGTATCAAACCAGACTGATATTAAATAGGTTTTGTTCAGGCCATTTGATATCTGAATGTTTTATTTAAAACATAATTAAATAGTGAGTATAAAGGGTCAGATTCTCAGCTCCTCTAAATACATGCAACTCCCATCAAGGAACAGATACTGATGTAGATTTACACCAGCTGGGGATCTTGGCCCAGCATTATTGCACACCTCATGAAAACTTAAATACACTTCAATGCTGTCCAACACCTGAGAAAAAAGCACCACCCACCACAGCAGAAGGCTCCAAGGTCAGAAGCCAGAGTCTAGATCAGACTTGGCTGCTGCCTCCTAAAAAACTCTGGATCCTGACAAGGCACACCAGCCCCCTGTGCACACCACAGTCTTTGAAAACATTTCTGAATCCCAAATTGCTTACTTCATGCCATTCCCCTGTTACAACCAGCGTTCCCATGAAGCTACAGAAGCTTCAGATGTCTCATTCACACACCCAGCTCTGTACCCCACCCACACAGCACATGTCGAGTCACATAACATGTAAAAAAAAACCCCACACAGGCTACATTTGATAGTAAAAATTAATCCCTCCTTTGTTTTGAATGCAGCAAGGTAAAGTAAGAATTAATCATTTCTCCAAAGTCCACAGACCAACTCTACTCTGTATGTCTCAAAAGCAGCAGCAAACTTTCAGAGGGTGTTTCCCTAGACTAAGCATTTAGGGAGGATATAGTCTTTTAACAGTTAGGTGTTTACAGGCTGAAAGTAGTATGGGCGGCAGAGCCATGTACAGTCCCGGGCTTGACCTTGCTTCAGAGGAGGGCTCAGCGAGCTTAAAGCCAGGAGGCTCCCCTTTATCTGTGGAGTAAGAAACACGCCCATCCACGGCTCGGTATTCCGAGTTTCAGCACCCTTCTGGTGGACAGCGCCCTGGAAGCGTGCACCAGGCTCCCTTGCTCCAGACGCACCCAACCCTCAGAGCCTCAGCCGGTTGCTTCCTGCCATTGAGCTCTCGTTCAAGGGATACTCACATTGTTTTCTTCCAGGCAGGCTGCTGAGCTGTTACGGTTCTGCTGCCTCTCTCACTCCCAGCTTCTAGCAAAGATGGCTTTCCAGCTCCCCTTCTGATGCAACCGGTCTCTTAGTATTGTAGGCACTGTTGCTGAGATAGGAGGGGTAGGCACAGGCAACTGAGCATGCCTGCATCTCACATCACACACTAGGAAGTAGAGGGAAGGCACCACTACATACCCTCTGTAATTCAAGGCAGAAGAAACTCCTGCACTGACCAATATAAATGGATCATGACTCTAGATTCAACAACAGGCATTTGCTCTCTGTTGTGTGGTTAATGGAGATAAGACTCAAAGTAGGGATGCGCTTGAAAAAAGTCCCTGTTTGCCTATTTCCTTAAAAACTGAAGTTCCTCATGTGGCTATAGGTGATTATGGGGCAAAGATCAAGGGGGAGAAAGAAAGGTGAATGAAATATCAGTTATGGTCTGGGAGGAAGTTTCTAGCATGGCACAGTATTGCTCTCTCCTCTAAATTATCCAGTGCTGCGCGTATTTAGTTTAGCTGCATGATTAGCTCCACAGTAAAGTCTTAACATCTACACATGTGGCCCAATTAGGCTGCAGGAAACTAATTCACTCTGCCATAGGTTAGCACTTGTAAACACAAGTACTATCCTAGGGTGGCATTCTTCAGTGTGCAGCAACATACGTGTAGATGCTGACAGGACTGGCTGGGGCATGAGGGTGCTTCAGTACAAGGGCTGCCTGCTGACTAGCCCCACACTGGAGCACACATGTCCCAGCCAGCCCCTCTGCAACACATTGAGCTGGGGGGGGAGGGGAACAGCCCCAGGCTGGCAGGTTGATTCCCCTGTGCCCCTTGCCAGTCAGGGTTGCTCCAACCCAGTTTAGTATGCTGTAGTCCCAGGCACACAAGTAAACTTTGCACCTGAGAGCAATAAATTGGCACAATAAGTGCCAGAGTTTATTGCGTCATATTAATTTCACATGTAGACATGCCCACTGGCTATTACTAGAACAGGAGGTCATTTTCTTCTGACCTGGGGAAGTAATGAATCAGGTGGCAGAGGATTAACCCTGTTCTACCTTGCATGCATGTGAGGTCTTCTCCCTTTGCTCTTTTCACTGCCAACTTGTCAGGCATCCAGCATCCTCTCCAAACTCCTTGCATTCCTGTCTTCTTCAGCACTGCTCCCTTTTTTTGTCCGCTTGGCAACCCACATGAAGCTCATTCTGGGAAAGAAGATATCAGTGCGCTTAACCCCAGGGATGCTGCAAGGTCAGGCAAAGGCATGGTATCATGTACACAGCTCTTTGTCAACTAATGTGAATTCAGGGCCATTCCCCTACAATATGATTTATTGTTGAGTTGTCCAGAGTATACTTCCACAGACACTGAAATGAAAATGTTTTATAGAGGCTTGCTTTGAGGCCCTAGGCCTCCCTGCTCAGGAGCTGGAGATTTAGAAGTGCTCTATTTACTTGAAACCAACACTGGCCCAAAAAAGTGCCTCATCTTAGCTAGAAGTATTGGCTTAGGGCACATAGCAGCTGAGCTCTAGCTTTGGCCCTAGGCTCAGGACTGGAACCAGAGCTGAGCTATTGCCTGCACCAGGCTGGGTTGGCTTGTGCAGTGGGGGAGTATGCACACAGTGTGTGTGGGGGTGCAGGTGAGACTCTGTGATGCTGCCGAGGCATGTGGGAGAGATCCAGTGTGTGGCTTGGGGTAAGCAGGGAAGACCATGCAGCCTACCCCTACCTGCGGGCTACTCCCTAGCCACTTGCCCCACTCACCGCTTACCATTAGCTTATCATCAGGTCTACTTGATTCCCCCTCCCCTCCCCCCCCACCCCACCAACCTTACCATCAGCTTCATCTCTTTTCCAGTCCCACTGGCCCTAATGTAGCTGGTCCCAGAGCTGCCACCACCACTTCTTTATAGCCAGGCTGGGCACCACTGCTGACTGCCTTGGAGCTGGAACCAGAGCCACCCAGAAGGTAAGTGGCAGGGGGGAGCAGGGCATGGAAGGCAGGTGGCACAGGCGCAAGGAGCCAAGGGGCAAGAGATGGGGGGGGGAGGTGCATGGCAGGGGGGCAGGCAAAGGCATGGAAGGGCAAGTGGCAGGGAGAGCAGCTATGGGTAGAGTGATAGAGGGCATGAGCAGGGGAGGAAAGAGGCGGGGGTCTGATCCTTTACCCTACTGCTGCTTTGTGGGGGATGAATTTAAGTTGACCCCCACTAATTAGATTCTAGACATGGAAAATTATAACACATTCATAATTGTCCATGTCTAGAATCAAATTATAACGGGATCATATTAAATTCAAATTCATTTTATATTCGGGTAGATACAATACTCTAAAAGCTTGGAACCAAACCTCCCTGCTTGTTTTGGTGGTGCTAACGCTGGTGTTGATGAGGTGCCAGGTTTCAGAGGAAGTTCAGCTGGCAGGGCCTCACTAGGACCAATCTGAATGTCAGGTTGTTGGGCAGTGGTAGAGGTAGAAAATATTATTCCTACAACACTAAACAGTTTCTGCTTCTGCACAGAAACAAACCTGAAACTCTAGTCTTTATCATCCACCCACACAGTTACACAGCTCAGACCTGCCACTAGCAATCTTTGCATTGGTATCCCCTGGTGAAAAGAGCAACCCAAGGCCTCCCAGAACTCAAAGGGACTAGAATTTATGCAGAACAAACCTGCAGTTTGGATGTAGACCCAGATGGCACATGGCTTGCTCCAACTCATTGTCTAATGTTGCCAGTTACAAAGCCTGCTCTTGAACAGGACTCCCTAAATCTTAGCCTAAAATGATCACAGCGGCAGAAGGTGGTGTGTATTCAGTCAGGTGGGAGCTGTATTGTTAAGTCACAAGCCTGTCTTTGGGTGTATGTTCAGTGTAACCAAACAGTGCTTGGAAAAAAAGCCACATTCAGGGCATTTGGCTAGGTGTGTTCAGCTCTGTACATAAATCCATTACACTAGCACACCCATTTTTTTGTAAGACCTACTGCTGTGTAGGTCAGACTCTGATAAATATCTAAATAGGGAACTTAAACATTTTCCTCTCAGATGTACAATGCCCCCAACATGAGGGAATAACAGGACCCTGAAGATGCCCAGTCTATTCAGTATTGTTTCATGAACCACAAGATACTATGCTAGCAGAACATCTTGGTACTGCCAGCATGTTCAGAACCCAAAGGATACAAGGACCTATTGTCCAGTGAGAAGCAATGTTTATCGTGACTGTTCCCAAACCAAAACAATTTCCCTGTTACTGAAAAAGATCCACAAAGAAGTGATATTTGGGGGTTTTAACTTCAAATAATCTTAAAGAAGCTGGAACTGTCTTTCAGGGGCAGGGTAATCCTGTGTACCAAGACCTTTTGGTCTTCGTCAGAAGAGATGCAGACACCCTGCGGTGGCAACAAAGATGTAAGCAGAGATGGCCTAACAGAAATGAGATTAGTTTTGCCATACTTTTTCAAATAAGCTTTTTTGTTGAATTAGAGTGAATGGCCGAGTGGGAGTTTCCTAGAGAGCTTTCTTTCACTTTTTGTATACTTACCACTCCATCTCAGTCTACTATTGCAATGCAAGTGATGATAATACACAGGGAAAGGCTGTTTGTAGGGCAGTCTCCTGGCTTGCAGTATTGATCAGCTTCCCCAAACTGGAATAAAGACACATTGGAATGACAGACATGGGTAACTGATCTATGAGATATTTTAAATGGATAAAGAACTCAGGCCTCTGTGAAAGCCATTCTGCAAACATGGCAACATCACAAAGCCGCGATAGAGGTACCAGTGCAGCCAAGGGTATACGGTCACAAATGTAGCAAAGCCAGAGTTTCTAATATACAGACATTGTAATGCAGAGCCATTCATTCAAGCATTTCCTTCAGAACAGCTAAAGATGGATAACTCTTTCATTTGCTATACTTTACTCTGCTTTGGACAACGTAAAACATTTTCTCTCTCTTTTCAGAAGCATATGCACTTGTCCTTAATTACCCCCTTCCCTAATATCTGGGTAACTCTTCTCAAGTTGTAAAGCAGCTCTTTCAGGATTTATAAAGCAAGTCTTCATCAGCTGGATCTGTTAATACTAACTGTGACATAACCAAACAGCATTTTAAGGCTCTGCAGGTACCAGCCTTCCCTTATTATTTAAAGCTAATTTACAATTATAGTGTTTAATTACTTGAACTTACCACTTGCTGCCTAAATCCCAAGTGGCCTGCAGTTACTCCATCCAAAGATCATCAGTCTCCACCTAGTTCTTTTTAAGTATGTTCAGATATAAGAGGTACTTTGTGAGCTTTGAAAGCTGTATTACTGAGCTGTAGCAGTATTCTGCTGTGGAATATTGGTTCTCCGTTTCCTCAGAGATCCACAAAACCAAACACTACTTCCCTACTTTTGGGAGTATTAGTAGTTTGCCAATAATTGCCAAAGACAATCAGCATGTTAAAATTAGTAAGTCATAGATTTCATAGACATTAGGGCTGGAAGGGACCTCAGAAGATCATTGAGTCCAGGCCCCTGCCTGAGGGGCAGGAAGTCAGTTGGGGTCATAGGATCCCAGCAAGATAAGCATCCAATTTACTCTTGAAGGTGTTCAATGTGGGTGCTTGAACCACCTCCGATGGCAAGCTATTCCAGACGTTGGGGGCTCGGACAGTAAAGAAATTCTTCCTTATGTCCAGCCTGAAATGGGCTCGCAGGAGTTTATAACCGTTCGACCGCGTCATCAGCAAACATACCCGAGATCCTGGTGGTCATGTCTGATAAACTTACAGGTAGCCATCAGATCACACTTGAGCCTGCATTTTTCCAAGCTAAAGAGCCCCATGGCTCTCAGCCTGTCATCGTAAGGTCTGTTTTCCTGACCTCTGATCATGCATGCGGCTCTTCTCTGGTGAACAAATGTTCCCCAGATCCTGGTGGTCACCCCTGATAAACTTATAGGTGGCCATCAGATCACCCCTGAGCCTGCATTTTTCCAAGCTAAAGAGCCGCATGGCTCTTAGCCTGTTGTTGTAAGGTCTGTTTTCATGACCTCTGATCATGCGCATGGCTCTTCTCTGGACTCTCTCAAGCTTCTCCACATCCTTTTTGAATTGTGGAGCCCAAAACTGGACTTA
>NW_017728910.1:44167889-44177659 GCF_001723895.1 Crocodylus porosus | reverse complement strand
TCCTCCCTTTCTTGAAGAAAAGGAACCACATTGGCCTTCTTCCAGTCTTTGGACACTACACCAGAGCACTAGGAGGTCTCTAAGATCCATGCCAGGGGCTGGGCTATGTTGCTAGCCAGCTCCTTGAGCACCCTGGGTTGTAGATGGTCAGGACTGGCTGACATGAAGGTGTCTAGCCTCTCAAGGTGTTCCTTCACAAAGTCACCTTTGACGGAGGGCAGGGGATCACCCTCACCCGGACCTCCTTGTCCCATGGTGGGCATGGGCGTCCCATGGGATGGCTGAAAGACCAATGCAAAGTACCTAGTTAATAGGTTGGCTTTTTCCTGGGCATCAGTTGTCCCATCTGGTTTAGCAGGGGTCCAATGTTGCCCTTGCTTTTCCTCCAGCTCCCCACATATCTGAAAAAGGATTTTTGATTGTCCTTGCTACTCAAAGCTAGTTGGAGTTCAGTTATAGCCTTGGCTTTCTTGGTTTGCTCCCTGCAGGATTGGACCAGTGCAGAATATTCTTCCTTGGAGGTGAATCCCATTCTCCATCCTTTGTAGGCCTTTCTTTTTAGCCTCAGGAGGTCTGCTAGATCCCTGGAAAGCCAGGGGGACTGCCATACCCTCTTGCTGCCTTTCCTCCGAGTCAGAAGAGCTAGGAATTTAATGTGGGGAGGAGAGGAGATGGGAAGGTGTGTGCATACACATATGTGGAGAAGAGACTAATTTGGTAAGATATTGAGCATTGAGTCCTTGGTCTAGGAATAAAGCCAAGCACATGTTTGACTTTAAGGATGTAAGTAGTTATATTTCATCATCAAAATAATTTGCATTGGATTCTGGACTACTGACTACAGACACTAAGCAGAATGGAGACAATTTACTCTTAGTGGACCTCGTCCCCTACCCCCACCAGAATCTCTGTATTTAAGGTCTGATCTAATGCCCTTTGAAGTGGGAGTCTTTTCAGTGATTTCAATAGGCTTTATAGCAAGCCCACTCCAAGTACCTTAGCTTTTTCCTTGCCCTCTTTTTATACATTTACATTTGTTATCTCACTATTAGTCTTTTCTTCCTTCTCCTTTTAGAAGGGCAAGATGAGGTCATGAACATGGGAGGACTCTTACAGTGAGCAGTCTTTAAAACTCACTGTTCAGAAGAAAGGAGAAATTCAGCTGGCACTACTTTAGTGAGACTGTTCTGTGCTTCACATTGGTAGCAACCGTGATGTTGTAGCTAGGATAATCCAGGAGCTTTTCATTAGCACAGCTATATCTACTCCACACAAAGAACAAGTCACTTCCTTTCCAACAGGAAGGCTCTGTATTTGCAGAAGATGATATAGAGCATCCTATTTTGCAGGTAGGCCTTAATACAATGATTCTCAACCAGGGTGCCACAAGATCCTTTTAGAGGTGCAACACATTAGCAGTTAGGCATGCATACACATTCACAGGATTCACAAGATAAGTTCACACATTTCAAACAGGAAACCAGCATGTCTAAACATTCTGACCTATTGTGGTCCAAGTTCCTTGCAGCATAAGAATTGCTCTACTGTCTTTCATAGTAAACAAAACTAGGGAAAGCTAAGGGTTGGCATTTTCCAAGGAGTGCCTCAAGTCTAACAAAGTTGAAAACTACTGTCTCATTAGCATGAGGTCTGTAATTTTTCTGCTATCACAATTTGTTTACTTTTCTTGATAACGAGTTTCTTGAAGAGTGTTTCCTCAGATATTCCAATAAGCTGCTGACACCCACTCGTGTAGAAAAATCAATCTCTGCTCATTCTGTTGAATGCAAATATATGTTTTTTCAGTCTTCTAAATTAAGTCCCACTTCTGCTTTAAAACAAAACTGAGCAGGAGTGGAAAAAGGGTGTGGATAACTTCTCAGAGTGTGGGCTGGTCCTCAGCCCTTACAACTCTCCTCCATGCAGAAATCTCTGCAGTGTTTCAGGTAAGCAATTAGAGGAATTAACCCAAGGGACAGATATACAAGTCCTGATCCAATAGAGAGCTCTCCACAGGGAGACCCCAGTGCCTTAGTGGAGCTTACTATAGGGTCTGGAATGCAGAGTGATCTACCAAACATTAACTGATGGTCAAGAGGAATAAAATTAAGGCAATCCAAAACCCAATCTTATCAATTTTCCAGTTGCTTTTGATTAGCAGCCCAATGTAGATATATCCCTACAACTTACACTTTCATGATTTGTTTTAGAAGATAATTTTTGGAAACTACTTCCAACCACAACAACTGTGGAGGATGGGCCCAAGTTTTTGCTACAATAATTTGGAGCAAGTGAAAACTGCTATACGAGTCATTTCAACATAAATGCAATTACTAAATATTAAACATAGAGCAGAGAGACTAATTTAATCACTGAGGCCAAAGGGAGAGCACATGGAGACAAAGCAACACAATGCGGAAATGAAAACTAATCAAATGTTTTGTCAAGAGAAAGAAGAAATTATTTTCAAGCAGTTCCCAGCTCCTTGCCTTCCTGTGTTGTCTCCCCACCCGTGCCTTTTGTGTTTGTGCCATCTCAAGGAACCAGCTTGCTGTTTCCATTCTCTGTTCAGGATTGTTTCATCTTCTGGCTACTTGTTTTTAATCAAGCAAGCCTCTTCCAGTGTCTTTGATACAGTTGCATATAGAACAGCTGCATTTAACAGCTGTGCCTACTTTCCACAGTTCAGTTAAGTAAACAGTCTGTAGTTGCCTATTCTTCTTTTCTTAGGCTTTTCCAAAGCTGGCGTTTGCTCCATCCGATGGAAAATGCTTCTTGGGTGAACTCCACAAAACCTACCACATTTCAGGAACATCTACAGGTTAGTACAGAAATTTATCCATAGTTTGATTGTCTACAGTTGTCTATTGGGCTACAGTTTGAATTTTCTCCCCTGTAATGCCATGACAGAATCCTTGATTTGAAACGTTGCTAAGATTTCTGCTTTCATGAGTGTTGTTGGTGTGCTAGGTAAAATGAGCTGGCATAAAGCAAAGATGGATGTAAAAGAAGAGAGTGGAGGGGATATGAAACACAACAGGAAAAAGAGAGCGCGACTGCTAAAGAAAAGGTTTTCTGGACTGAGTTTCTTCTCTGGGCCTTCCAAAAACAAACCGTATGTATTTATGAGGCTGTATAGCCCCAGGATAAACTTGTAATGATTAGATGCAAATAACCTGTACAGCATCGAATAGCATCACTTTAAACAAGGAATTAACTTCTAGAGAACTCTTTACCCAAAAGCCACAAAGGGCTTTCTTTACCTCCCCACCCCTCTTCCAAAGTTTTATCATTTTTTAAAGATGGGGAAACTGAGGTCTAGAGAAGTTGAGATTTTTTTTGCAGACTGTAAAGTCAGGCATAGAATTCAGACCTCCTGAACCTGGGTCTTTTTCACTAGCTTGTGCTTTTACCCATATGTATATGTTGCTTCCCTTGTTGTGTTGTTGTTAACTGCGCCTGTTGTGACATCCTGGAACAGTGACTGTCAGCTGGTGAATCTTCATAAGTCTTGGTATGTTTAAGTACTTGGTAGTCATGTCTGGGTAACAGGGTGCTTGAACTTTTGGAACCTGGGAGGGAAATTGCAAAAGAAAACTTCCTGACAGCAAGAGAAGTCAGATGATAAAATGGGATTCCTTGCGAATCTGACATCCTCCAAGAAGAGGCTAGATAGGAACCTATCTGCTGATTTAGGAACAGTGGATCCTTCAGGTTGGGCTAGGTGACCCTTGAGGTCCTTCTATGCCCTGTGATGCTATGAGATTCACCTGGTGGTAACATCTTAAGTATGGGCTTATTTTGTTTTCTCTGAAAAAATGACTGTATGAAACTGACATCTCCTTGCTCTTTTGTGTTACATCAAATGCCTTCCTGCTCATTTCAACACTTAATTGCATCTTTGTGCACTTCTAAGTTCTGTAAAAATGTTAACGGTTAAGCATTTCAAACACTTGCAGAGTCAATGCAATAAGATGAAGTAAACTGGAGTATGTGCAGGGTGTTAACATTATTAGGGGTTGCTGCGACATTAACTTTAAAATAAAAAATTCTAGCCCATCCCATCACAGAAGCAGTTCTGCTCAGAAGAATCCATCTTTGGTAATTAGACCACATAAAATTAGGATCATAGCAGGAAGTGCATGCAAGTATTAAAAATGACTATGTTAACTAAATTAAGCTGGATAGTTATATCAGTTTCTCATATGCTTGTCACAGACTAAGATACTCTAGCCAGAAACCAACCAAAAGCCTGTCCTCAAGTACATTGATCCAAATGCAGAAAAACTACTAATACCAGGAAGGGTGTTTGTACTCAAAAGCTTGCAAAGAATTTTTCCAACTATTTTAGTTGATCTAATAAAAGATATCGGGTTTACCCAAAGAACCTTGTCTACAAATACCAGCAGCATTATTCTGGATTTATAGCAGTGTGAAAGACCAGAGGGACCCCTGTAGTGACAAACTATCTGCAGATCTGGGCTAGGGACAGACATTACACACAAACTGGTTTAAGTGATTAGAAACTAGTTTAAACCTGTAACAGAACAGATGCTCAGTGTACATAAACCAGTTTGAAATGGCTGAAACCTGTTTGAGATAAACCTGGTTGAATGTACTATTAGACTTAACTGACTTAGGTCAAACTGGTTTGTGTAGTCTGTCCCAGTCCCCTTCCTGGTTTAAGTTAAAGTTAAATGAGAATCCTCCAGCATCCCAGAGGCTCTGCAACTCTGGGCAGGGCTCTGCTACAGCCCAGCAGAGCTGGCCTCTTCCCTTTGCTCCCTGGCTGCAGCTCTGGCAGAGATTGCAGGCACAGCATCTGCCTGGCTTCCTCTTGCTCCTTATACAGGGATTGCCCCCTCCCCACTGTCTTACACAGACACCTCTCAGCATTAGCACATGCTAGGAGACTGGACAAAGTGAGAGACTGGACAAAAGCAGACAGGCCAGTGCTGGTTTAGGGCTGTATGGAGCCAATCAACAGGTAGCTGGTAACATCCCTCCCTTCCTTCCTTGGAAAAAGGTGTTTAAGAGCTTGAACTAATGAGGGGCTTTTGTTTTCTTAATGGGATGATAAACACTGAGTTAAGGGCGAGAAACACTGCATTATCAATGCTCTGCTGGGCTTGTGAGGGAGGGGGAGAACCTCTCCCTAATTAGAGCATCCAGCCTGGGTCTGGCCATGCCCCCCTCAGCTCAGTACTGTGGATGGGAGGGCTCCTCTAGCGCCCCCCAGCTTCTAGCCAGAGCCACTGCAGGCATGTGCCTGCATTTCTTCAGTCCAGAGGGCATGTCTGAATAGTTACAAACTGGTTCAGCCTAGCCAGGTTAGACTAACCTGCAAAGATTGAATCAATTCAGGCTCAGGCTTTCTGAATGCCTGTCCCTAGCCTTACTGGATTATACATTCATGAGTTCTCTTTGCTTTCTAGGACTTAACTGGAAAATGTGTTATGTGGGGGAGGGTAAAAATTCAATATAGGCAAATATAGATATTCTTCTTTACAAGAAAGAAGGCTTCAAACTGATTCCAAAGGGAAAAGCACTACTGCTGGTAGCCAGCAGTGTAACTAGGAGGGGAAAAGCAGAGCATCAGTTCTGGACACTGATTTAGAGGGGCTACCAGAATAGCATCCTCTAGGGAACAAGCATCACTGAAAAAGCAGCAGCTACTCCTCCGTGTAAAAAGGTCAGCCCTTGGCACCCTGTTTTCTCCCTGCCTGGGGCATCAGAATTCCTACCTATACCTTTGCTGATAGCAGCTTATGCTCCAGGGACATCAATGTACTGCCTTGGTGACAAACACAGCTGCTCCGCATGTCAAAGCATTAAGTTGGAAGAGACCCCAAGGGTCATTTGCTAATGCCCCACATGGGACTGTTCACAATAGCAAAGAAGCACATGCAGACCTTAGGTAATATTCATCTCTAATTTATGGAGCTGATGACTAGTGCAAAGTCCTATATCAGTGCCAACTTCTGCAGAGCCAGCTCTCAGTCTTTCCAACTGCCAATAGAGCCAGACAGCATCCAGCATCTATCTACCAGTCACTGCAGCTGTAAGTGAGTTTATAAATGGAAGCATGACTTTTGTGATGGAATATCTAGACTACTTCTTTTCTAACCAAGGCCTAAAGCCTGCAGTGAAGTTTGGATTGGCAGACCCCTCCATCCACAGTGCTGTGGAAGTCAGAAGGCCCCAGCTAATTGTAGGGTCAGGCCTAGGGAGGACACACCTGTGACCCCATGTTATGTTCCAGAACAGTTGCAGTTTGGAGTCTCTTTCAAGGATCCTGCAGTAACTTTGAATACAGGAGGTTCTACTCAGGGCTGTCTGAATTTTAAGAATCTTTTAAAAAAAAATGTTGGCAGCTTAAGTCTCTGAATTAGTTGCATCTTCTTCAGAGGGGGAGGGAAGGGGAGAGAATAGGGGAAGTTTGTGGCCAGTCTCTCATTGGAAGCACCCCTGCATTTGCCTTCCGCTAATATTCTTCTGCCAGTGTTTAAATACTGCACCTGTTTTGAATGTGTCATAGATAAAACCTTGGGGAGGTTTCATAAATAGGACAGTAACTGTTCCTGCTGATCTCATTCCGTTATCAGAGCTTGTAGGTTAAATTCATCACTTTTTCCTTCTGTTGTTATAGCCCTCAGGGGAGGTATCAGATTTTTGAAGACAAGCGGCGATGTTTACCCAGGAAAGGCTCCAAAAAGCTGAAGCCACCAAGGGAGGAGACATGCTCCCTGAGGCAGCCACACTCTGGGAAAATGTGTCCGAAATGTGAAATCAGCATCTGCAAGAAGTGTGAGACCCTGCACTCAGAGAGCAGTTTTATTGCCCACAGCTTACTGGATCATTACGACAGAGGAAACCATGTTACCTGCAGCGCTGTAAGCTCCAAAGGCCATCGTGGATGCAGGGGTGATCAGAAATGTGCAGTGGGTCCAGTCTTTGTGCCTGGTTGTGCATCTTTCTAACATTATAGCATAGATCCCACACTTGGGCCCATGCAATGCCAAGCCTAGAGTCTGCGTAGATTCAAATGCAAGATTACGAGCTAAGATTGCATTGTATTTCATGCTTGCCATAGATAGCAGATATGGCCTTACTAACCTAAGCAGTGTAAATTGTTCATAAGTGGGAGCCAAAAGCTTTTTACACTAGAGGCCCTTGGTCTTGTTTCAGTAACGCTCGACTCCTAAACAGTGTAGGGAGCTCTGTTCTTCATACTGCTCTAGGTGGAAGCAGGTTAGTGAGCTGCAGCAGTAGTGCAAGCTCCTGAATGCCAAATTGCATTGTTTTGTATTACGTTTGTTTGCTTTGTGTAAGGATGTTCCCAGATGGCTACTGTTCTGGAATATTAAAGCTTTACTTATTTTTAAACTTTAATTGTAGCATCTAAGTCAAAGAGCAACCTAAGAGCAAGTCCTCAGCTTACATACAATGTAGACATTGCAAGGCCCTGCCAATATATGTCTGCAGGTCAGATTCAAACACTACAAGAGATTAGAGAAGTTCAGCTTCTAATGCACTCATTCTGTGGCCTCTCACCCTGAAATGACTACCATGAGGACTATCAAGACATAAGTAGGTTTTAACAGGTCCGGCAACATATGTTTAGGCATATAAGGGACTTTACTGTTAGAAACTTAGGGTATGTCCACGCCAATATTTAGGGTCAACCCTGAGGGTCAATTCCACAACTCATGCCCTCTCTATATCTTACCTTGTAACTCCTGCACTTCCTCTTCCTTGAACACAGGCTCCCTTAGAATCAGCCACCCTACTAGTCTCTTCTTCTGTACTTGAATCTAATTAGAAGCAGTAGAGATAGGAAGTGTGGTACAGAAGGACTGGAAGTCAGAAGCAGAATGTTGTGGGATTGCTGATGGCGATCTCCCCGTTTTCTATTTGTATCTATCAGGTGAGGTGTGAATACACTTCTGGGAGGGGAAAGCTATAAAATAGCTATAAAAAAAACTGGCAGTTCCGGCCTGCAAGGGGCTGCTTACCCCCCTTCCTGCCCCACATACTGGGGGCCTGCGCATTGGGAGTGAGGGGCACCAGCAGGACCAGGGGGCTGTTTTCTACTTAAACTATTTACTGGGTTGGGCCTGGCCATCAATGTTTACAAATGGGTCCTGGTACAAAAGATGTAGAGAACCACTGAGCGACAGCACTTCTCTGAGAGGTAGAATTGGTGGGTCTGATATCCAAGTCTCCTATTCCCTGAGCCTGGATTTTATGATTTTATTCACTCCAACCCTTTCCTTTGGCTGTTTTTAAAGGTGAACAGCAAGTCCTTCACCTATGAGAGAGGACTGCAGGTCCCTATCTGATGGATGAGCAGAACTAAAAAGTGCCAGATAAGATCAGTTCATACATACCTGAGGGTGTTTTTCAGTAATTAGCTCCAGGCAGTTCTATGCTCAGCATGCTGTTTTCTGACCAGTCTTTCCTCCACATAAGGATCCTGGGTATCTGATAGATGTTTTGGGGGTCAGGGGCCTAGAAGTCAGTTGTTGTAGCACCTACCTTGTCAATACCTAAATGGGACTAAACTCAAGTTCCCTCATCACCTTCAGAAAATAAGGCTTGTTCTTAGTCACAAAGGAAGTTGCTGTAGGGAGGATTACTTGTACATATCCAGAACATTGGTGAATATTAAAACACTTTAAAAGTAAACAATGTACAATATGTAAAATATGATATGTGCAGCTTTGAGGGGCTTGTTTAGAGGGAACTTGCCTTGCATGAGATGAAATACAGAATATTTCTAAGCAGCAAGCTTCAACACCGACTCCAAGGATTATGTGGATGTGCAGACTCTCAGACTTGTAAGGTAGGTGGTAAAAAGAATAAATAAAAAGAATAATTTTAGTTACTATTTTACCTTGGTTGGAATACTAAGGTGCTACTTGTCCCTTGAGTTGACCCTTCTGGGTCCATTGTGAAGTACAGTGGCAGTGCAAATGTGAGAAGTTTGCACTGATGTACTTTGATTTTTTTGGCCAGAGGCTTTTCCTCTTCAAGACCTGCAGCAGTTTTACTCCAGGAGAATTTTGTTAAAGACTGACATACACAAACATACAAATTTAAACTTACTTCTTTTAAAAAAGCCAACTCAGATGTACTGTCAGGAATGCTGTCTATGTGAATAACAAGAATAAGAGCAATACTGGTTATCAACTTTAAGAATGACATTTGAAATTGTATTTTCACTTCATTCCTTCATGAATGAAACTTATTCTAGTCTGAAACATAATTATTAATCATCTATACTACTTAGTTATCCAAGCTCAATACCTGCAAGATATTAAAGAATACTGTCAAGTTCTAATATTAATAAATGAACAGCTTTTTGTAGCAGCTGTTTATGAGAAGATAGGACAATCAGAATCAATGCAGTCTACTGTTCAGAAATAATACAGGGATAAAATAGTTATGAAATCAAAATATATACATATACCTATGATGGACTGAAAGCCAAGGGATCTTTTCTTTTTGGAAAGCAAATTTTGACTTTACACTTGATAACCCTTGGACTATGTACTTGTAAGCAATTAGCTATAACTTTAAAACAGAACAAAATGGGTTTAAAGTTACTGCATTTTAGCTTCACTTATACCAGTAGAGGAGTAGACTTACTAGATATATCAAAGCAGCATTCATTGCTGCGGTTGCTTCCACACACTCTAAGTCCATCCTTTCGTCCCTAAGCAAAGAGGCACTGTGGAACAGAGGGCTGTTAATGACTTTTTTTTTTT
>NW_017728910.1:44157527-44167789 GCF_001723895.1 Crocodylus porosus | reverse complement strand
TGTGCCCACATCCCCCCACATCTTAGTGTCATCAGCAAATTTGAACAGGGTGCTTTTTACCCCCTCATCCAAATCACTGATGAAGATATAATTTAAGATATATCAATATAAAAAATTTGGTTGCTGATTATTCTTGTAGCAATATCCTGTTACCAGGTTACCACCTCAATGCTAGAAGTCCCTACCTAGATGACAAAGCTTCTCTCACCTGCCACTGTCTCTACAGCAATTATGTTCTTCAGGGCAGGCACCTGCATGCCACTGAAAACTGGCAAGCAGAAAACAGAGCAGCAGATCAGACAGGGAGCCCAGGGCTAGAAGCAGAAGGCAGAGTAGCAGATTGGGCATGAGAACAGGACTGGAGCGCACTTGGAGAAAATATGGGTCTAATCTGTGGCCTGCCTTGCCAGTAAAGGTTGGTCACCACTCACTGACTAGACCATCTTTCCTCTTGCCATGGCCATACAAGCCCTCACCACCCATCAGGATAAATGTAGGTACATTCTACTTTTCCTTCCTGGAACTGGGAGAGATGGCATCTTGCTGAATAACAGACATACAAGCTCTAAATAACTGGACTACTAGGCCTGTGTGAAGTGGCTAGTATTTGCTTTGGATTCAGCTGATTTGGGGGACAGTGATTCGATTCCGTGATTCAAATCACTGTCCCAAACTGATTTGGCCTAATCCGATTCAAAGATTTGGCCACCACCGAATTGACCAAATCTCCAAATTGAACAGGCCCCATCCCCTGCCTGCTCTCCCAGCCCTGTTAACGGCTGCCCCCCCCAGCCCATGTCCAGGCACTTAAAAAAAAAAGGGCCCCAACTCACCGGCTCCTGCCAGGCAAAGGGACAGTCCCTGCTGCCTCCCACTGCCCTGTGCTGCGGGGGGGCCTCTGCCATGAGCTCCCAGAGGCTACAACAGCCACTGCAGCAGCCAGTGAGTGTGGGGGGTTGTTTTTTGTTTTTTTTAAGCGCTGGGACACAGGCTTAGCGGGGCAGCCATTGACAGGGCTGGGAGAGCAGGCAGGGGATGGGGTCTGGCAGATGTCCTCCTATGGTCCCCTCCCCCCTTCTCCAGTCCCCCCCACACCACACACTTACCGGCTTGGAGTCCGGGTCCAGCTCCCTGTGGTAGCAAGCAGGTACTGCCCGAATCGCTGAATCTCCTCCAAAGCTTTTCCAAATGGATTTGGAGGCTTCAAATCAATTCAGACTTTTTTATTGGTCTCCTGATTAGATTCGGATTTAGAGATCTGGCTGCCAAATCAGCAGCCAGAGCTTTGCACAGCCCTATTGAGTATGTCTGCTCTAGCACAGTAGAATAAACATGTCCAACAAAAGGCTGTGACTGCGCATTTTCACGCAGTTTATTAGGTGAAGATGATGATGCATTTCCCTTTACTCTGAAGATAGATTGTGGCCAGTGAAACAGTTACTTCTCCCTTTCTACCATTTGTTCCTGCTCCTGCCAGCAGAGGGATGATATACCACACAGTGATCATTAATAAATAAGAAAACAATTCATCTATTACCAAACAGTTACAATAGACTTTACTTGCAATGTCAGAAACAGCACCAGTATGAGGGAAAAAGATATTCCCAATGGTGAGGAGCAGTAATGACATTTCAGCCCTTGAATATCCAAAAAAAGCAAAGCCATTATACGCAACGCTACCTGGGCTCACATCTATCTTCTGAGCTTTAAAGAGAACAAGACATTCACTACGAACAAAAGTAAAATCATCTTTAATGAAATTTCTATGTAAAACAATTGTTTAGTCAAAGGTAAATATATATTTAATTCTCTTTCAAACGTCAACAAGAATTGAGAGCTACCAGTGTTCTTTGGAGAACAAGCAGTAGTTAAGTTCTATCTTGCTGATGTTCAGAAACAGTATGTTACATCTTAAACCAGCAGTTCCTATTGCACATATCAAAATTGCTCTCCATGTAAGCACCAAAAAGCCCGGTACCTCACAAAATAAATTAAAACAAAACCTGTTTCTTCAGCAACCATTTTAAACTCAACACAAATATCATGGTAAAGTAATGTTACTGCAAGCTTTTAATAAATACAGTAAAAACAGATTTATAGTTCATTGGTGTTTTATACAATGTCAATTTTTACACATGGATTTTTTTTAAACCATAAATAATTGCCTTGTCGAACAATTTCCTTTTTTTGGTACATATGCTCTGTTAATTGGTGCTTTATTACACACACACACACACACACACACACACACACACGCGCGCATATACACATGCACACACATATCACAAAGTGGGTCTGTGCATACCTCAAGTCTGGAACACAGACTTCAATGGAAGACTCTCAAGCAACAATGCTAAATGGAATAGCTTTGCTTCTTGCAAAAGTTAAAAGAGGTTAAATTCCTCCATCTTCTTGAAGGGACTTTCAAAAGTGATTACAGTTGGTTTAATTTTGCTCCAGCTGAAGTCGGTATGAATTTATGATCAACAACAGGCCAATACTTAGCACTTGTAGGTATCCCATCCTTCTTGAAGAACTCCCACAAGAAATCTTACAAATGTCTATATGCTGTTCTTTTGGCAGCAGGATAAGACTTTAAGCAGCTTCCTATAGTAAATGATACTATGGTTGCTATTTACAGTAGTATTAATCCATCTGTGCCCAGTGTGGCAGATTTCATATGAAAAATATACACAATATGGTCATTCTTAGCTAAAATTAAGATATCAAAAAAACCCCAACAACAACAAAAACAACACCATACTCCTCTTTTAAGCTCCAATTTTAAAACAATGAACCATTCCAAGAGAGGTATTTCAACCTCCTGAGTGTGTTAGAGTATATTACCCCAACATATAAAAAACCAAATATTTACACTGTCTTAAAGTACCATATAATTAAAAAATGCCTAGTAGCTCTCCGCATGCAAAGTCAGCAGGAACTGATTATCCAGGAAGTTTACCATTTGTACAGAAAAATTTTGGGATCAAGCATTTGGAAGCAGAGTGCAAAAGAATCAGGAATTATTCAGGCCATTTCCTGTTTTCTTTTTTTTTAAATATTTTGTTGGTCCCAGCTACAGATCCCTTTTTAAAAACACGCATTGGCAGGGTAATGTTCGGCATAGTGCAAATCCAAAACACACTTAGGATCTGTAATCCTTTCTAACAGTGTGAGCCATCCAATTCACTTTAGTAGTCCAACTTTCACGGAGTGCTTCATCAAATTTTTGTTTAAATTGCTTTAGTGCTTCTTCCTCACTCTTCCCTAAAGCAAGAGAGTCCTACAAAACAATAAGAAAACAAAAATAAGGCTTAAAGTATAAAAGCTGCTTATGTCCCCCTTGGCATTCTAAAGTAGTCTAAAATTATATTCTGATTTTTCAACTTGAGGAAACTGTAGGATGGTTTTTGAAAAACTTTCTGTGCTCTCTCTAGCCAGTGTTTCCTTGTTTCCTGTTAAAACAGTAAGAGAATTGCTGAAGAACAGGTCCCTAGCTCACAGTTCAGTAACATCTTGAAGATGTCAACTCAGTGTTGGACAAAGGAGAAATGAATCAGCTGGGGAATCTAAAAATGACCACTCGCAAAAGCTGGTATGGGAAATGTACTTTTGCCTGAAGGCCGCAAACATGCTGCATGTTACAACATGCTGGTCTGTTTTATTTTCTAACATATCCTAGTAGCCCCTAATATGAAGGCATGCTACCTACTGTTTAGATCAATGGTTCTCAACCTCTTTAGACTCAAGGCACCTCTCAGCAAATGCTGGCTTTTCGCTTTCATTCAGTTCTTTACTACAGAAAAATAATAAAGCAATCTTCAGTTGCAACGAATCCATGAAGACCACAACAGGTCAGAATGTTTTTGACAATGGATTTCTTTTTCAAATCACTGATTTATTTTGTAAATTATGAGCTAGTGTTTCCATACTTACCAATGCTAATAGTGAGTGGCACCTTTAAAAAGATCTTGCAACACCCTGGTTTAGATGCTACTATCTTTTATTTTGACTCAGAAATTATGTTAATCTTTTTTTCCCCCTTACATCACTGGGCTCCCAGGTTGATTTATGATGTAAAATACATGCTGTTCTAAATACTTACAGCACCTCTGAGAATCAGTACATTAACACACAGAAAAATCTCATTTCATTGTCTTACATACTGCATGGAGGAGGGAAATGGGTATCTCCGTTCTAGATAGCACTTGAGGAAATCTCAAAACATTTATATGGAGTGGAATCTCAGAGAAATGGACTTGGAAAAATAAGCTGCTTAGCTGTGGGATCGTAAGATCAAATCCAGAAGATGTACTAAGTTTCACTGACCTGTAGCTTTTGTTCTTACCTTGAGATACTGGATATCCTTGACAGAGGTTAGTTCTGGAAGACCTGCAGTTAACATCAGTGCAAAGAGCGTGATAAAGAGGTTACCATGTCTTCGCAGAATCAAGTAGGCTTCTTCACAATACTGGCGGAACCTTAATATCCATCAAAAAACATACATACAATGAGTGTGGAGTATGAGAAAACACAATGAGAGCCATCTTTAGATAGAGTCTCCTATCCCAATGCAAATATTTTTAAATGAAAGTAAATTCATCATTCTACTGCTGTCTAATATAATACTTGCGAGTTTTAAGCCTTCAACTGTTCCAATTCTTTTTTTTTTTTGTCAACACGAAGTGCATCAAGACAACATCAAATTGAACTGCAGGCTCACTGGCAACATATCTCCAATCACAGAAAGTTTTATAGCTCCACCTACCAGAAGGAAGTAATGAAGAGATTTGCCAAACAATGTCTACGCATCACTCTCCCCGTTTCTTTGCCAGTTGACAATTTCCAGAGCAAAATGACAGCAGAGACCACAGGAAAGCAAGAAAAGTACTTCCCAGGAAGAGGCAGAAAGGAGGTAGAAAGAAAAGACAGGACTGTGGTGCTTCACTGTTGTTTTTTTCCCTTGCTTAGCTGGGAACTTAAAAGTTGTGAGCTGGCTTCAAGGTCTTAGGAACAAATGATGAATCCATGCTTCCCTTCTGTCCATCATCTGCTATAAGCAGATTTCTTCCCTTCCTGTTCTACCCTAATTTATGTAGATGAGTTAGAGTTTGGAGTAATGAGAAAAAAAAGGTAAGAAAGGAGTTATGGATGTTTGAATAGATGTGGTTCTTAAGATGCATAGCCACATGGATTCTATTCCTAAAGAATGAGCATCCAATACAGCTATGCTTGGATTTGTTCTTGCTACAGGGCAGTAACTATTCAGATTGTACCCACACCCTAATATCACACCTCCTCCCACCAACAAAAAAGGCCAGAACGGGCCCAACAGCCAGAGAAAGACTATGCTTCACTAGCAGGGCACAAGGTTACTGTAAGGCATGAGACAATAGTCTCTTTTTCAGTTAATTCAAAATCCCCTTGTACTCCACTCTGGGTGACTGACAAGCAATTGTCTGTTTCAATAGAAATCAGCACTGTTACTCCTTCTTAAACAGTGCTTACCAAAAGAGTATCTGATTGAAAAGCAGTAACCAGCAACAGCATTTTGTAAATGTGTCAGTTAAAATCCATGTTGCTACCATAAGCAGCTGAGAGACAGGTAGCAAAGGCTTCCTAAGGCCTGAAGAAACAGACCTGCACGTGACTATATGGAACATACTTGATCAAGTTGTAAAGTCATTCTTATACACCTAGAGACTTGGGCTGTGCGAAGCTTCGGTTGCCGATTCAGTTCAGTAGAGATTCTGCCCGATTTGACGGCCGAATCTCCGAATTGAATCAGTAGACCCATTAAATCTCTCCAAATAGAATCAGAAGCCTCCGATTCAATTGGGAGAAATTCCAGGATTCAGATGTAGACACAGCTTTATATGTTTTTTCTACATACCTCAAGGTACCAGGCAGCTTGTAAACACTAAGATGGTGGGGAGGATGGAGCATCCTATGGGAGCACGGGGGGAGATGGAACAGCACTTTTGGTCCACTTCTGGGTTTGCTGCAGAGTGCACAGGGGACCCTCCTGGGTCGGGTGGGGGGAACCCAGGGTCCCCCTGCACCTAACCACTTAGCCAGCGGTGCGCTCCCTTGTGCTCCTGTGGGACACTCCATCCACCCTACCATCTCAGTGTTCACAAGCCACATCTAGTACCTCGAAGTCTGTAAAAAAAACCCCCAAAAAACAAACAAAAAACCCCAACATTTAAAAGCTGTGTCTATGGCTGAATCACTGATTCTCTGAATCAGAATCAAATCTTCAGATTTGGATTTGGCTAAGGCCAGCTGAAGAAGGGGTATGGGAGGGGAAAAACCTACCCCTCCTGCCTGGCACCAGACCCCCAGATAGGAGAAGCCTGGCTGGAGGTGGGGGAGGGGAGGGGGGAAGATCAAACCCAGGGCTTTCCTCCAGCTGCCAGGAGCTGGGAGCGGGGTTGGAATCTGTCAGCCTTGCCCTCTCCTTTGTCTTTGGGTTGGCCGAGGGAGGGAGCAGGGGAAGCATGCACTGGGGCTTGGTTCTACCTCTTAGAGTTGGGAGCCAGGAGCAAGACTGGAGTCCCCCAGCAGGCAGGGGAAACTAACATGGGACTTGGCTCCACCCCAGGAGCTGGGGGCTAGGAGCATGGCTGGAGTCTCCCAGCCACAACCCCCTCCTCAGTTTCCAGTCCAGCTGAGGGGGAAGAGGGGGGGAAGCCTGTACCTGGGCTTTGCTCCACCCCTGGAGCCAGGAGTGGGGCTGGAGTCCCCCAGCCATGCCCCGCTCCTCAGTCTCCAGGCCAGAGACTGAGGAGGGGGGCATGGTTAGAGACTCCAGTCCCATTCCCAGCTCGGGGGGGCAGAGCAAAGCCCTGGTGCAGGCTCCCTCTAACCAAACCCCATCTGGGCCAGACACTGAGGAGGGGGGCATGGCTGGAGAACTCCAGCCATGCTCTTAGCTCCCAAGGTGGAGCCATGCTCTTAGCTCCCAATACCCTCTTCCACCCCCACCCCAGGCTGCTCCTGGCAGGGGGGGTCCAGTACCGGGCCAGAAGGATGGGTTCCCCACCCCCACAACCCTCTCCTCAGCCAGCTAGAGGTGTGCTAGTGTTCTGGGTAGGGAACAAAGGGGCAGAGTAGATCCTGCTCTGCTGGAGCAGGCAGCACAGCCCAGGGCTGCAAATCATCCTATGATGCTGGGGGGACCATGAGTTAACTTGAACTAGGAAGAGATTTGGGAAAGAAGTTCCATAAACTGGTTTGACTTAAATCTGTCATGTCTGATTCTACATCCGATCAGGTTCATCTTAAACCAGTTTTAGCCATTTTGAAAGCGGCTTAAGTGCACTGAACTTCTGTTCTGTTACAGGTTTAAACCTGTTTCCGATCACTTAAACTGGTTTATGTGCAACTTACCTCTAGCCCAAAGGCTTAGCTTCTGCTGTAGCAGCTCAAGTTCTGCTACTGGAGAGTGGGAGAACTGGTGTACTAGCTATGAAAAATGTGTACAATACCACAATAAAATGTCCTTAGGGGCCTGGCCCCACTCAAAATCAACAGCAAAATGAAAGTTTACTAACTGCTTAATAACTATACTGCTAAGCACTAATACTGACATGAGACTTGCAAAGAAGCAGACTGATCTTTGCTGCCAGAGGTATTAAAAAGGATGCAAGGAATGAAAACTTGCTTTATGCTCTCAGAGGGGAATGTAAGACTATTAAAAGGAGAGGCAAAGCAGCTGACACTGAAAGAACACGGTGCAAGCACACAAAGAACGGAGCTCATGCAGAAAACCTCTGAACAAGGATAAAGGAATCTAAGAAGTACTCCATGCATCCAGGTCAGGATAGAGAAAGACCAATGGAAAGCAGGTGGTTAAGTTGGTGCTTACAAAGTAACTCTGAATGCCAGCTCTCTTGTCTTCAGGATCCTGGCAGGGAGAACTATACTGCTGACACTAACTGTTGTTGCTGGATAGCATGGTAGAAAGAGGGGCATCTGATAAAGCTCAGTAGAAAAATCAGCCTGCTATTACCAAAACTGTGCTGTGACAGCTAGAATCTGATGATTCTGGCATGGCAGGGGGTAGCAGAAATGGTGATACTGTTGTTCACAAAACAACTGAAAAGTGTGATAAAAAAGGTGGGGCTTATTTTTACATTCAGGAAAGTAATTTACAGGTACATGGAACACGATTAAAACACTCCTGTACTTCCAAGCAAACCCTTTTTTCTTTTTTCATCATGTCAAGCTCTCATCATATCAAGTACATAATAGGGTTACAGATCTCTGTTTTGTGGCTGTGGCATCACCGATAAGAATGCAGACTTTTGAAACAGTATTTGGTATACATATATAATGCTGTGTCCTGCGTTTATATCTTAAAACATATTCAAATTAAATGAATTGAAATTAGTCTCCTTTAAATAGATAAAATGCCTTTATTTTTACTAAGCTTTCTTATTTTCTCAGTCAGTCTAATCACATCTGTAGAGACGATCACTTCATGTTTTAATATACATGCAGGGAAAGTATGATGGAAGTGAGAAGCAAGTTTTACTCTTGATGTAAGGCAAAGAGATACAATACATCTTTATGCCAGGTATCTAAATAATACTTACCGACCAAATTTTTCAGTGTTTCCTGTTTTGCCTTGCTGAATAACATGAATGAAATCATAAGTGAGAATGAAAGGCACTCGTTCCCTTTTAATCCCAAATTTGGATTTAAAGTTTCCAAGAATATGCCCAAAATCTATGTGGAAGAGCTAGAAATAGAAATGAAAATTAATTTCTCCAGGAAAATATTTTACTTCTTTAATTTGTTTAAAAGTTATCTACCTAACCTATCAAGAGCAAGTTGCCTAAAATGCAGTTCTCAGTAATTCCTATTCCCTGGCCTCTGCTCCACCTTTTGATGCTTATAAAGGATATGCAATTCTTTATTTTCAAAGTGTTTCAAAATTAAAACTGAGAAATCAGTGCCAATAGCCAGACTGTTCTGCACATGTAAGGAGGCAATACTGTCTGTAAGTAAGGAGATTTCAGTTTCTGGCTATGGCAATGAAGAACATTATTCATCTTTTTCAGGGTTGTATACTACTGGTCATCACCAACATCCATGTAAAGTCTGCAACAGCAAGTCAGTAGCAGCCTTAACGAAATCTTGCACATCCTCTTTTTCAAAGTCAAACTTGTGGCTGGGCCATGGTGTCCTTTTGGTTGGTTGTTAAGTAGGTAAAGGTTTAAGGGAAGAAGTGAACGTTGGGATGGTATCAGAGAAAATGTTTCTATATATAAATAAAATGTTGATAATGCTGCTCTAAGAGTAAGAAAGTAGGGCACAGATGGACAGACTTTTACTGAAAAAGGATAACTACAATAAAATTCACAATTCAACATAGAAAAAGTTTCTCCTGAGATCATACTTGGGACATGGGTTCAAAGCAGTATACAGTACCATGCAGATACCCAAGCTAACTGTAAAGCAGCTAGTTTGGGTATTGGAAGCAGGACAACTGTGTTAGTATGCTGCTCTGCCTGGGCTAATTAACCCTGCTCCTCAACATAACTAAGGGGCCCAGACTGGCTGCCAGGCCAACACAGCTATACTGCTTTGGGCACTGGAACCTGCTTGGAATTAATTATTTCAGGCATCTCTTCCATGACTCTACATTGTGCTCTATAGGGTTAAAACTAGGGGTGTACTGATAAGAGATTTTCGCGGCTGATACTGATAGCCGATTTTTAAGGATGCATATCGGTTGATACAGATCCGATTTCCGATCCCAGCCTGGCAGTGTGGAGAGCTGCGCTCAGCTGGGAAGTCTGTTGTAGTAGAGGGTAGAGGGGAGGAAAGGGGTATTGGGGGCACAGATCAAGGCCGCTGTGGTGAGAGAGGATGTGGGGCTGGGGCAAGCACTGCTCATCTGGGGTGGGGTGGGTATGGGAGGGCGGGCGTAGGTGCCACGCTGCGTACCGCTCAGCCGGGAGCTGCTGGTTCGGCAGCTCATGCAGCACACCCTGCTCCTCCGGCAGCTCCTGCCACTGCTCCTGCTGCTTGTCTGGGACATCACAGGGGAGGGGGTGTGTGCCTCCAGATCTGCGCTGGGTGGGCTGGGGCTGTGCCAAACTCTTCCCAGTGGGGTGGGGCTGCGCTGGGAAGGGGCTATGGTGAATTTGTGGCTGCAATGCCCCTTCCTCCCCCCAGGAGCCCTGCCCTGCCACACTAGGAAGAGCCTGGCACAGCCTCACCCCCAGCGCTCCCCGTGCAGATCTGGCAGC
>NW_017728910.1:44093052-44157337 GCF_001723895.1 Crocodylus porosus | reverse complement strand
CCTTTCCCCCCTCCCCTTCCACCACACCAGACTTACCAGCTGGACGCAGCTCTCCAAGCTGCCAAGTTATGCTCCTTGCAACCTGTACTGCACTGCGGCTGCGTGCATGCACGGGTCATTTATCAGCCTGATATGGCTGATTTCTGATATAGTAAATTTTGTTTATATTGGTGCTGATCCGATATTGGACTGATGTATGCATCTCTAGTTAAAATCCCTTGAGCCTATATTCTTTCAAGGTTGGTTGTTTGCAAGGTTTTGTGACTATGGCTACAGTTTAGTCAACACTATCCAAAAAGGCTTAATATGGCCATCAGAAGAGTGAGTTATACAGGGAAATTTTACCTGACACATAATTAATATAATTTACATTTGCCTTTCAATCCACTAGCGTTCCTTGATTTAAATCTTTAAAATTTACTTGTTTCATCCAGGTCTACAAGAAGTCTCCTTATTTTATATTAGCAGCTACTCAAAATTAAGACAAAGTTAATTGAAAAAAAAAAATGTAAAGTGAGCCTTGTTCAATAACTCAGAATAATAATTTAGGATATCTTTAACAGGGTTTTTACCTGACCATTCTTTCTGACCATGATATTGTCACTATGCCTGTCACCAATTCCAAGCACATAAGTAGCTACACAGTAGCCAGCACAAGACAGGGTGAACTCTTCAATAGCTCGATCCAAGTCATCTCTAAAAATACAAAACACAAGAAATAGTTACCAAAAAATTCATTTTGGTGTGTTAACATTAAGAAAACATATGAATTTGCTGAAACTGGATCACATATGGACATTTTAAAACAGAGTTTGTGTTTTTTCTCCTTATGCCTCAAAGACAATTTTACCTTATGTGGAAGTTTTTATCTTCAGGTGTAAGCAAGAAAATGCAATAAAATTTACCCTAAATTGTATTCCTTTAGCCAGTTTAAGAGAGCATCTTTGTTGAAGGCAGCAGCAGCAGCAACATTGCTACTATTTAGCTGAATATCTGCAATAGTTTCTGAATTTGAAACAGCCTCAATAAGGCCAGAGTGGTCTCCTGTGGCTAAACAGCCATATGGCAACATCCTGAAACAAACAAAAGAAAAAAGGTAAAAAAAAATAAATAAAAGAGATTAGGAACAATATATTAAATGTGTAAATATTTCCTGAATGGCTATCTATGCTAATTTTATGAGGAACTCTTCAAAGTTAATACATAGACATGCTTTCAGAAATAAAAGATCAGCACTTCATTAGAAGTACAAATAAATAATGGGAAATATAAAACAAATCAGGTTTTTATTGAAGTGTAATTCTGTAATAGGGATGATAGAGGGAGCTATATATTTTCATTTGTAGTTTACTGTGTAAATGAAGCGATTTATATAGTTACTCTCACTTAAAAATCCGTTCACACTGTCACATAGGGTTTCAAAAGACATTTGTGTAAATAAGCATCAAGTTACTCTGTAGCAGAATCCCTATTCTCTTATTTCAATTAACAATTCTAGCGTGCCACCCCTAAATATGCATATAGTAATACTTTCCAGCATTTGAAAACTATGAACAGAAACATGTAAAAAACAGGGACACAGTTTTTAATTCTATTTAAACTAGCCTGGCTTTATACAGTATTTATATAATTCCTCAAAAACGTTTGCACTGAAGCATGGAAAGTTACAGGTAAGTGCATGAAACAAGGGGAGACGTAGCTAAAAGTTAAGTTTTTTTTCTCCAGTTCAATTTCTCATCTTCAAGAGAGTCAGTGATCATGCTTGCTATAAGAGAAAAAATGTGTTGCTTTAATTTATAAGTTAGCCCCTACCCTCCCCACAAATAATGAGGAACACTGTGGTATCCCACCCTATATGTTTAAGGGCACAGGATGCTTGGGTGCATCACTAACAAGTACAAAGTAATAGTGCATATTATCTAATGGAAGTCATATACTTTTAGCATGATGAGAACATGTGACATGCAAGATCTGCAGTCTAATTGAACTGGGACACTGAAATGACACACACTCATTCAGAACTACTGGTGATCATGAGGCACTGAGTAGAAGGACACCCAGATTTGGGGCCTTTCTGGACACAATTATGGAACAACTGCCCATTTAACCTGCAGTCATGGAATGTGGTACATTTACTTTACTCTGAAGTTCCAAATATGAGCTTTATCATAGGATACCAAAAGGACACCAGCTTAACAAAAAACTACCCCAAAACAGAATGAAGCACATGCTCCACACATTAATATGCCACCCATGTTTTGCAAGGTGGTTAGTTTCGACAAATTATGGCAGTTTTAGGATGTCAGTTTTATTGTTGACTGTCAAAGCCAAATGCATGCACTGCGAGGCACCAGGGCCAGTGGCAATGTTAATCTTTAGTGGAGCACACAGCAAGTATGTCAGGTGGATTAGTACTCCGTTTAGTCTCCAGTCTGAGCCATTTTGCTTCCAGTAAAATAGAACTAAAATTAAAGATGACCAAAAGAAGTACAAACAAAATGATTCAGGAGTAAAGAAGGGGTTATATAAACTAGGATTATTGTATAGAGAAGTATTTTCATCAGGAGATGCTGGCCATATTTACAGCTCAAATATAAAATTAGACTCAACTAGTCTGGAGTGCTAATTGTATATTATTCCCACCACTAACTCTGGGAAAATTTTAATCTTCAATACAGTAGCCAGTTCTAACATTAACATATGGAAAAGTGCATGAACTAAACGACACAAACACTGAATGATGTACACACGTTCATGAAACAGTAATGACAAAACAGGCACAAATATTACAAAGTTAATTACTGATTTTATAATTACTTCAATCCAACACTACACAAAGTCTAAAATATATTTAGAGGAAGTCACAAAATATAAAATGTTTGAAATGACTCTGACCTATGAAAAATGTACTGCAGTAGCAGAGGAGGACTAGAAGGTAATTCCAGAACATACTGCCGGAGGCCCCGACATCTTAGCTGTGTCCTTGTTTATGGAAGCGGTAGGACCACCAAAGAGGTAAGCTGAGGCAGGGCTGGAGGGGAAGCTAAAAAGTTCATTCTAGCCTTACCTCCTAACCCCATCTACACAGACAATTCTAAGACCACAAAGAACTCAGGAAAACACCCTGTATCCTGGTGAAATTTGTTGAAAATACTATAGTGCAAGGGACTGTAAAACATCAGCGACGGCAGAGTATAGACCTAGACCTGGAGTGGGCAAAATATGGCCCGCGGGCCAGATATGGCCTGCCAGGTCATTCAACCTAGCCCACAGGGCCCCTAAAAATTTTAGAAAATTAATATTAATCTGCCCCTGACTGCCTGTCAAAGATGACAGGAGATAAGGGAAGTAGGACCCAGGGGGAGCTGCCTGCAGAACCAAGCCGCTGTAGAAGCAAGGCTGACCTGGCCCCTCCCCTCCCAGCCCACACCTGGCAGAGGGTTCTGGCCTGGGTCCCTGGGGCTGTTCCTGCCTCCCTGTGCAAGAGGGAAATTCAGATAAGGAGGAGGGGAAAAGGGAAGGGAGGATGGCGGACAATTGCCCCAGTCCTCAGGTTCAGGCTAAGTTGGCTGCTGTGGTCCCAGCGCTACACCCGGAAACCACATGGTGATACAGTGGCCAGCGGGAGATGGAGGGAAGTAGCAGTGAGGAGGCGGGAAGCTGTGAAAGTGACAGCAGGCAAGCAGGAGTGGCAGCAAGCAGGTTCATGGCACGCAGCGACAGCTGGGTAGGAGCATGGGGCCTGCACTGGTGTCCCAGAGCCAGTGCCAGCAGGGCCCAGAGTGGGGCAGCAAATATGGTTTGCATATTTGTTTTAGGTTTCTTATTGCATAAAAAGCAAGAGTTTCCAATTCTGAAAATGGATGCAGATTGGCTAACATTTGTGCCCATGAAGACCTGACTACTGAATCATGGCTTCAGACTGGAACTAAACTTGCTCAGGAAAACTGTGCAACTGAGGGGAAAAAAAATTTAAAGAACTGAATATACAAGTCTAAGAGACAACTAACTGTGAAGCAGGATACCCTCCTTAACTACTGACATGAAAGTAGGAGAGATTTATTCAAGAGTAATCAAACTAAGATAAATTATATTAAACAAATTAATATAAATAAAACCTACTTGACACAAGAGCTCATAAAACAGTTTCTTAAAGTGACAGAAATCATGTTTCTTTGGATATTTAAACTATACTAGGTTAAGCATTAATAAATATAGTCAGGAATGATCACCTTGGCAATGTAATTAAATAGGTCTCATTCCAGTGAGTGATAGGACAGAAAAACAAAATCCCATCTATGTTTTAATAAATGTTTAGTCCCAATAAAGCTTAAATGTAAGCAATTTGGCTATTACATAGATCCCCATTATTGCTAAGTATTTCAGAAACCTGGTGTTCTTTTTAAAAAAGAAATTACAGATCTGGAACTTTTTTTTCTTATTCCTATTCTAATCTCTTTCCCGATTAAAAAATCCAGCAGTGTGGGCCCAAGAGTTTCTATAACTACAGTACCTCAGCACTCATGATACAAGGAAGCACTGCCCATCTTTATCACGACATGACGAACGTGAGCCAAGTATTGCCAGGTTAAAGTGAATGCTGGCGTACTTCCATGGGATTTCAACCCATCCTACTTGTAGCTTAACTGGGCACAAATCCAACAACTTCCCCTTCAAAAGCAAGCAATGATGAAAGCTACTCAGCCCCTTGAGGACAGTGTGCTTACAAGTGGAGGAAAAAACATCCTCGTCAGAGAGACAGTTTGACAGGAGTCAAGTTGGGGACAAGTCCGCAGGGCCTGTCCATCTCATCCTGGCCTTTCTGACTTCAACATCTGCCAGTGGGATACTTCCCCCTTTCCCCTCTTTAAGGCCATATAATGACCACTGACAGATCTACAAAATGACCCTTAGCAACAAATACCATTGTCTTTTCCCAATTTATTGTCTCCAAAATCACAGAAAATCATTTCAGTCATTAGCTTCCACCAGCTAGTTACTTTGACAGCTTAATTCTTCTAAACCAGTGGGTCCACCTCATCTGCTTCAATGGGCTAGTCTGTGGGTTAGGTCCAAAGTGTGGAGCTGCGTCATCCGGGCCATGGGGCTGAAATCTGGTCATGACAAAACTGATTGTTGTGGTTTGCAGAGATGCAGCTGTTACCACTCCTCCCACCACCAAAATTCTGGCCTTACACACAGCCATACGCACAGCTCTGTAAGCCAGATGACTTGGCTCCAGATTCTAGATCTGGCCTATGGGGCTTCCCTTGTGTCCAGAAATTTGGTGAGATGGTAAGCAGAGGCAGTGTTAATTGCCATGGCTATAGGAACTATAGCAATTAATGCGGTCACTGCTCTCCACACTACCAAATTTTAGATGGAACGGGAGGTTTGAGGACCTGATGACAAGGGTCCATGGGATGTATCCTGGGCAACAAAAATGGTTAGGGGGCTCAGGAAATGACTTACAAGGAGAGGCTCAGGGGTCTGGGTTTATTTAGTCTGGAAAAAAAGAAGACAGAGGGGATTTAATAGCAGCCTTCAACTATTTGAAGAGTGGTTACAAAGGGGATGGAGCTAAATTGTTCTCAGTGGTGGCAGAAAACACTACAAGGAGAAACAGTCTCAAGTCACAGCAAGGGAAGTTTAGGCTGGATACTAGGAAAAACTTTCTTAAGAGAAGGGTAGTAAAGCACTGGAACAAACTACCCAGCAAGGTTGTGGAATCTCCATCCTTAGAGGTTTTTAAGACCTGGGTAGATAAAACCTTGGCTGGGATGATATAGTTAGGGATGGTCTTGCTTCGAGCAGGGGGCAGGTCCCTTCCAATCCCAATTTTTTCTATGATTCTATGATTTTATGATCAACCTCTCTACCTGTCACTGTTGTAAACAATTACTAAACACTGTAATTAAATGAGCATTACTCTGAGTAGTAAGTAATAATTTTAGCCTTGGGAAGCCCATGATAGCACAACATGCTCTGGAAAGGGAAGCACAATACCATTTAGCTACAGCTTGCATGCATTTAAATACTGTAACTTTTTATTAAATATTATTTGCTACAGATATACCATTTTTCAGATTTAGAAATTCTTCAGGTAAAAAATGGTTTCTCTCTAAAGTACTGAGTATTTTGAATTGATCCTCTGAAATTCATTCTTAGTACTGGGTATTTTGAATCAATCATCTGAATTTCATTCTGTAGAAATTCTCAAACAATAGTTTTAATTAATCACGCCTTAATTACTCATATTTAACATGCACAAACTATGGAAAAAACAGGAAAAGTTCTTAAAGAACTGTATGCACAAAAGTAGTAGGTAAAAAATAAACCATTCAAATTCTGCATGTAGCTTTATGTTTGAAACTGAAACCTGTGACTGAATATTTCCCCGTGCTGTCGTTCGACTTAAAATAGACTACAATAAGCAAAAATGGCAAAGCCCAGCTGCCTGGGAATTACGAATTGAAACCCCTTAAACATACAGTATATGTGGAAAGAAGTTCACTTCAGTCATGGAAAACAGATGGTCTTTCATAGCATTTTGTCTACAATAGAAAAACAAGTAATATTTTAAAACTGCAACTGGCAAGGATTTTAAAATTTGGCAATCTTTCCATATCCATTGGGGAATGTGGACAGTAAAGCAGGCCCATTTATCCAGGTGGAAGGCTAGGTTGCTGTGCACGTCTTATTCCCTCTACAGCTTTGGAATGTGGAAAGACAACACATGATCCCAACACTTCCCTTTCCAGGGCTGTGCTGCTGCTTGCCGAGATTTCTGTCCTTGCTCAGATGCTGCTGACTGCACACTTGTTTGTTTTTCTGCCTCTGCACTACCTTCCATTGCTGTAATTTTTTGTTTATCATATATTCAAAAGGGATTAAAAAGGGGGAGGAGTCCTCAGTCAAACAAGTCCGCTTGAGACTCTGGTTTAGTTCTCCATTGCAGACTCACTCTTTCTGGGAAATCCTCTTTTCATCTCTATGGAAAGTTTAGAAGGACAATTTTTGGATGGCATGGACAATTCCTTTGTCTTGCTTTGTTGACAAAACATTCAGAGTAAACATGTCAAATGACCCTTCAAAGTCAGTCCTGCATGCTAGACAGTGTGTGGGCTGGGCTGAAGAAGTCATGAACCCCACCCTCAGAAAATGAGCAACTATAGAGTGTCTGACTTGGAGCTCCACAGCTGTCTGGGAGAAAGTCCTTGCCCCTAAGCACCAGAGCAGCTTCCCACAGGCTATTCACAATAACACAATTGGCCCAAACATTTTTTTCTATTTTTCAGAGGAACCAAATCGATGCTCAACTGTACAAAACTGAACACAGCCAACTACCCTCAAGCAAACAGACACTTCCTGAAACAATTTATCTATTTAAATTCTTTGTATATCTCAGACTTTACTAAAAAGAATCTGCTCATAAGTAGCATATTTCTGTGATTGATAACTTGTTTATAACTTTCCTTATCTGTCTGGGTTGATGCTTTGTGAGTGTAAAGGTCACACTATTCATTTTCAACTAAGAATGTTTAAATGATGAGCTCAATTCCTCCAGCTGGTACATCTTGAATATTGTTTTAAAACAGACCAATGTCTAGCCTCATGAATGGTGTACATAGTCTAATAAAAATCACAAATTGTGCTAGACTCCAGTTTCATACCTCATGTGGCTTCAAGCTATGGACAACAATCAATCATAAAATATCCAACACTAAAACCATACTTAAAATACCTTAAAACTAAGAATATTGCTTCCAAAGATAATCCTTAAACCCCCCCCACAAAAAACCTCACTCATTTTGTAACAATCAATTCATAGCAGTTGATGAACAGTCATGGGAGGGTGCTTATTGGCTACTGCTCTGCACTCAAGTGCTGTATTTCTTGCCTAGTAATTTCAGTTCTTGGGTGGATAAAACTGCACAGATGGTATACTTAACACACCAGTGAGTGGGTTGAGGGAACAAAGACTATGATGCAAGAGTAGTGTCTTCTGCTTGTGAAATGAGTTCTATGTTGTCCAATCTAATATTTATCAAATACAAAAATGGTGATTGGGATTTGAGGACATATGTTAAGAAAGGATAAAAATAGCTGCATCTCTCACACTTTAAGACGGGTACTTTTTTAACTTATAAGGAAAAACAGGGAGGACTAATATGACAAGCAAGTTAATTTAGTTGAGGAAAAGCTCTTTTGAAAACATAACCTAAGAGGTTCTGCTAATGAACTAATTTAAAATGTTTTCTCTTTAGGCAGAAAGGACAGGAATGTCTGAAGTCCTCTGTGCCCTACAGATCCCAAGAGGAGTGGTGGCAACTCCTCAGTTCAGAGCACTTTGGAAAAACTGCCCTTTACTTTGAGAAAAGTGAGTTTTTAGAAGACAGCAAACAATTGAAAAAGTTCCTTATTGTAACCTATTTTAACAACATACTTACACTTTAAATTCTAGTTGAAAGCTTTCACTCCTATATCAACTTACACTCTGATGCAAATTACATCAAGAATGTAGAAATGGAAGCCACTCCTACCCTCAAGTTTATAGCAGATCAACTTCTGAGCGTTAAAAATGATAGGAAATTGCATTTATTCTCTTCTCAACACAAGCCCATCGTGACAGCTGGAACAGCATTATTTTGCTTAATTGTCATACAAAAGTATCATCTGAAAACTTGTTCAGGACCAGTGAAGTATCTTATAATTAAGTCTCTAATTCTTAAATTATAGAGACTCACCATGCAATAAACTGAGAAACTTAAAAATGAAACCACTGTAGTACTGTACCTCAGTATTAACTTTACTATGAAAAATCATGGACTTTTCCCATTCTTACAATGCAGTGTGGCAGTGAAGGCTTTACAACACAGTAGGGGAGAAACCATTTCAAGATGCATTAATGTAGACGAAAAAGTCTCTAAAAATTAGTGAACTTGGAAAAAAAATTCTCTTCCTGTACTTTTGTAAATGACACTTCCTTCTGAATATTACCATGAAAATGGCATACATACCTACAGGGGCTTGAAGCTCAATATCTTATTTTTCAGTTCCCAAATTCTGATATTTATTTAACAAAGGCCATTTAAAAATGAAGTAATTATAACAAGGTTAACTTGTTATAACAAGATTGAACTTTTCTTTCTTCTTTACTGTAAAAAGAGTTCTCTTTGCTGGTGGTGTTTGATTTTATTCTCCATTTTAATTCAAATTGGTTAAAAACACTAAAAATCAATGGAATCAGACTTTGTTGTTCTCTATAGGAATTAGACCTCTGTGATATCCACTGTAGAAGAGTTAATTAGTGTTCACACAGGACGTGTTCAGAGTCAGGAGAACTGAGGTTACAGCGTGCAGCATGTAGACTGTTTAGCTTGAAAAGCTGATCTTAGGAAAGAAAAGTTACATAATTGATAAGGAAATGGCATTGTTCACTTAAGTGTGAAAACACCTGCAGTAAGCATAGCCCAAGCTCAACAGGTTACAATAAATTCTCTAATAGTTAGTTCTATGGAGGTTTATTTAAATATAACAACAAAGTCTAAGGAAGTTGATTTCTGTTTGATGCAAGGTACCTTATATCTTGAAGGGCATTTATACACATACTTTTCTGTCCCTCAACACACCAGAGATCCGCCACTTCTGAGCAGACTTAATTAACTGAATCTGCTCTGCATGTGAGCCGAGGCGAACTGTGCAGCGCTGCATGCAGTTGTATAAGCAGCAAAATGCATGTCAGTGAGCAGAAAATGGTGGTGGTACACTTTTTAACTAAAGCACCTCTTATGTGTTTTAGTTCAAAAGTATACTGCCACCATGCTCTCAGTGCTGACATGCATTTCACCGCTTATACAACTGCCAGTGTTAAAGCGCCCAGTGCTGTGGCACTTGCATGTATAAAAATGCCCATAGAAACTAGGCTTAGACATGTTCTCTTTTTGGGTCCTCCCATCTCTAACTGGGTGTTTTTTAAAAATATCAATAAACATCCAAAATTTTGCTCTGTAAAGCATGAAAGCTTTTCTGAGAACTTCACGGTTTGCCTTAGCAAGTTGCTAATTGGGGCTGGAGGGAGAGAAAGGGAGGAGCAGGGAAGAAGGTGCTTGGAGGCAGGGGGCATCATGTGCCTCTATGAACGCACATTCACATGGCTGGCATACAGCCAGGCATGGTGGTGAAAGCAGCTCTAGCAGCTGGATGCAGGGGTTGGAGGGCCAGGGGGCATGGAGCTGCAGGTCACAAAGTGAGTGGCACTGGCGGGGCTTTAAACAGTACTTCTTACTGTAAACTACATACTAAAATGCCACAGAAATATGATGGTCTTCACCGAGGTGGCCTGTTAAAAAAAACAAACTGAAATATCTGTTGATGGGTGAGTGCGAGTGTGAGTGTGAGCAAGAGATGGGGGGGAGCGGGGGATATTAAAAAAAATAAAACAATGTCTTTCCTAGTGCTGTTTTCAACCTTAATCTACGTAGTTCCTGCCTTTAAAATGCAACTTTTTAGGTGTTATAGTAAAAAAAACACAAAATTGCCAAACTAAATTAAGGAACTCAAGTTTTAGTCTGGCTAAGTAAGAGGAAGATATTTAACTCGAGATAAAAAATTAAAAGGCCACAGAATAATTTTTTTTTCTTAAGGCATGCAACTTTAGTAGTGAACTGTGAGTGCATAGGCAAAAATGCTTCTTGGTTCCAAAAGCCTTTTGTACGTATTGCTGGTGGCAATTTCATCTGTTCTGTAGAAATGGTAAACTTCTTATCAAAGAAATTAATGCTCTGGTTAGAAGTATGTGCAATAGTGAAACTACAGTTCTGGCAGAAAACACTAAACTCACTTCTACTAATATCAATTAGTGTCAGTCATAAAAAAAAGAACAACAACAAAAAACAAGAGTTGAATGTGAAAATATTTAAATCAATAAAAAACCCTAAAAACAATAAATTGTGATAATCCTATCTTCTTTATCCTAGCACAGTGTCTCAGTAAATACAGATGATTTTCATTATTTGTATTATATAATAATTTCTATACCCTGCGTTTTCTGCATGGACAGATACTATTCCCGCTATGTGGCAAGGAACTCCTACTATTCAAGGTAATGGGTTGAGTCTTTAATAGTCTATTTAAAAAAGAATGCTGATACCTTTTGGTTTCCCATAAATGTGATTTCTCAGTCAGATACTTAAATCCTTCTGTAAAGGATCCAAAGCAGATTTACTTTTAAACAGTTTAAGGCAGTGATTACCCACCCTTTTCTGTGTCACTCAGATACAACTATTAGAAAACCGCAAGCATGTTACAGATGCACACTCCCTCTGTGGCCAGTCCCTTGCTAGTTCACAACTCAGCCAGCCCCATTGCTACAGCTAAACATAAGCACATCCTTGGTTCAAAATTCTCTTCCCTGGCTGGCAGAGAACTGCATTTTAAGTTTTGACTTCACCTGAGCTTACACAGCATCAGATTCCAACAAAAACTAAGATTGCCTAAATCACATTTATATTAGTACTGAAACACCAATCATTGTTAATTTGCAAGTTTGTTTACATGATGGAATATCAAACAGGCTATTTATTATACATGCCAAAAAACAGTAAGCCTGTCTGCTATACCCCTAGTCAAGAAGTCTTTCCTGAAGCCAAACGAACACAAGCTTTGTAACAGCATGGAAGTAGTGAAACAAGATAAACAATATTTCCCAGTATTACAAAAATTGCCAGCCTGCACCATAGGAAAAGTGGTCATTTGCACTGTACACAACAATATACCAAATCATTTCTCTCTTTGCTATTCCAATTATTTCTTCCTGTGGCCAATCTCTTAGACCAAAAAACACAGAGAAAAATTCAACACTCTCATTGTCTCTTGATCCAATTTAAATGAAAAACTGAAAACAATAGGTTGGAGAGTTCTATGATGCTCTTTGGATTCTCTTAGCAATGTAAAGTGAAGTCATATAGTTCAATCATAAGGCAGCTTTTTTCTTGTAGCCTGTTTATCATACATCTATTATATCCTGGGCAAGCGATGTCCAAGGAATTAATTACCCACTCTGAGAAGAATATATTCAGCTAAAAAAATTCTTACCGAAGATCCAGACCAGCTTCTTTCCAAAGGAGGTCCATCAAACGTAAAATCTGGAGTGTCAGCATGTCTTGCCGTAGATCTGTAGGACAAAAAATGCTACTATAATAGAATAATTTCAAGTTTTTTTGTATGATTGGGAATTAAATCAGCCAGGACTCAGTTACATCAACATATATATAGCAATCATTATGCTAACTCAAAGAACAGGTTCCAACCAAATATTCAATCAATCGTAGAGGTTACGTGAGGTTAGCACAAAAATCATAGTTCTTCAGATAAATTGGTACTTCAACTAGTTTCTATGGGATAGATACGTTATTGGTTGCCTGCTTGTTAAAGCTGCAGAGGTCTAAGAGAAAGATATAGCAATAAAAAGCACACAGATACATGCAAAGAAAAATTACAACCAAAAAAATACCTCAGTAGCTCTTACCATCACCATTTTTAAAAATTATCCCTACAAAATCCCCTCCAAACATCTTATTGTTGTATACTATCCATAAAGGCTTCATTTTAGAATCCATGTATTTACACCTCTCAATGCTGTAGAAAAACATAACAAGAAAAACATAATATATTTTACTCAGTTAAGTAAGCTCTTCAACTCCAAGAAATCAAATACGATTATGAAGCAAGATAGTTTTAGAGTTCCCACTGGGAATTATTTGATAGATAAATTGAATATCATTCCTAACTTTCATTTTGCTAATATGATATTAGTTGTAATAGGAAAATTTACACGGCATCCATTACATACCACATATATATCCATAGTTTTCGTAAACAATATATTACCTACTTTTTATCTACCCCAAGCAAATTATATATAGATTTGTTCTCATTTAACTAGTAACCAGTGTTTCAATGTCTTATATAAGTTTATTGTGAACAGAAGCCAAAACTGTAGTCTAATTCACATTTTAGGTTTAAATATATTAAAGTAGGAGGTCAAATAGATATCTTGCTCATTAAAAGGCATAGAGTTTTAAGCTGGATGATGAAAAAATTCCAAACTCAAACTAAAACTGACATTTTAATCTCAAAAGGCAGCAGTTTCATCACATAGCTAGGAAGATGCCAGACTGAACTTCTCCTACCCTTGACCATGTAACTTGCATCAGCATGGCTGCTGACCAGCAAAGCCAGTAGAAGTCAAACTGCATAAGCCTTCTGCTTTACTGTTTCCATATACAAGTTATGTTTAAAACAAACAAGGTTACTCTTCACTTACTGTAGTTCTGAGAGTATAACAGAAGGATTCAAAGGAGATTGGAGGTTAGAAAGTGCTTCTCTGTAAGCATTTTGTTTCAAGCAGGTGTGCATTGCATCTTTTCCTTTTGCTTTGCTTTGCTTCATGGCATTCAGTTTTATTAGTCCATTTAAGGTTTTCATCTTATTAAGGGCTTCCACCTGAAATAGGTTTTTTAAGTATTAATGCATTAGCTTTAATAATTAAAACTATCTGGAGTCCATATATAAAAATATGGAAACTCACCTTCAAATTACAAAGCAAGTTTGAACACTTAGTTTAAATAGTTAAAAAGCTAGCTAAGCCTAACAAGGAGTTCAAAGTCTCTTTCAAAAGAATATGAAAAATTGCAGTGAGGATGCCATTTTAAAAAAAAAAAGTCATAATATAAATATTTTCAGAAGTACTTATGCGTCTTAGAAGCATAAATCCAATTTTCAAAAGCACAATATAGGCACTTAGGAGATGAAGTCCCACACACTTTCAATAATATATTGAATTATTATTAATTTTAATAATCCTGTATGACACAGAAGGGTAATTATGCAGGAGTTCTGTCTTCAGGATCCAAAAAGTTTTATATAAAAGAGGACAGTTTAACATTTTCCAACTAGGCAGCAAAAATTAAGTACCTACGTCCATTCTAAAGTCAGCATACGAAAAGGACATTTAGCACCACCAGAGGAAAGAAGATATTTTGAGACTAAATATGGATTCAAGCATTTCACTTTATAGATCCAGTTTTAACTGGCTTATATCAGCTCATTACATTCATACAGCATATTAAGCACATCACTTGAAACACTTAAATCAAGCCAGGGTAGATACTGGTTTAGTAGAATTCTGAAAAGCTACTCCCCTGCACACCTCATAACAACAAACTCTTGAAATCAATGCACTCATGGCACTAACATGGCATTTATTTGTTCAATATTCATATCTTCACTGAAAATGCTAAAGCTGTGTCCCACAGAAGTTAATGGGAGTTAGCTACCAATTCCAATGCAACTAAAATTTCATTCTATTGCATTTATTTAAAATTAATCACTATAATTTATTTTTTTAAGAACTCACCAGCCCTACAGATAAGGTATACTGAAGCTCTATAATAAGCTCAATAAAAGCAAGTAAGATTTTTATTTTCTAAAATTCTTATTGTAGTGAAATTTTAATGCAACAAAGGACAAGTGAAAATGCTTTCTAGATGAGAAAAATCATGGCTAAAATCATCAAAGTACATGCTTAACTTTAATAATACAAGTATCCCAATATACCCAATTCATTTTTCCGGTACATCAATTCAGGCCCATCAGAAATGAAGCATTATTATTTAAAAAACTACTTTTAATTTTATAACTTGTAATGAGACACTTGTAATCAATACGTACTGAATTATGCAAGTGCTTTTTTTCCCTGTTTGTTAAATTATTAACTACATAGCTATAAACTCTCCTAAGAAAGATACTAAGACAGCTGCAGTGACGGTCAAGGACTTTGTATTAATGAAGTGAGGCCCTTTGAATATGCTGTCTAGGTTTGCCACCAAGGAACTAAACTATTAACTGGTGGTTATTGATTATAAAATGGACCTTATTTTCATCCCATCTAGAAAAACCACATTTACAGATTACCAAGATTAACTTGGTTCAATACTTCAATTACTGACTATACTTGGCTACAGAATACACACTATTTCACATATATGTAACAATTAATTTTTGTTCAAGGAACTTCAACCTTATCCTTAAGATGAGTTAAAACTTATCTATATATAAACTCAACCCTGTCAGGCAGGATGCTCTGGAAATCGTATGTAGTTTGGTTCTAGAACTGAGGCAAATGGAGACTTGCCAAGTCAACCATCTGTCAAAATCAAAAGCACTCTGCATTTCTTCCATTCCAGGAGCTGTACAAACATCAGTGACAAGAGAACAAAATGAAACCTGTGCTGCACAAACAGGAACTTTTTGAAGTATTTCTACTTTGAATTTCTTCCGTGTTTGCACAGTTGGGAATTTTTTTGCCCCTTCTTTGATTGTGTTGACATTTATTTCCTGAGACGTATACAAAAAACTTGACTGTCCTTAAGTCTATCACTTAAAGTGTTTCATCACTTACCACATTTCTTTTTTAAATGATTTTGACAATGCTAAACAAGCACATTTATGTAAGAAATAGCCAACTTAATGCTCTGAGAGTAGCACTAAGAGAAAAGAACAATCGTATATTCCTCTCATTTGCACTGGGGAGCAGATATAATTCAGATACAATCAGAATTTTAAGAAGCTACTGTGACCAAACAAAATTTCTAATGGGATTTCTTTTTGCAGCTTCCTCTCTCACATCACATAATTTATTATATCAATAAAAATACTGGACAGATATTACCTCTCTCAGAAATGAGCGTTACTTTAACAGTCTTACATTTAAGCTATACAACTGTGACAAAGCATTCTAAGCAGGATTTTTTAACAACTGCTGGCAGAGGATTAATCGAAGCGAGATGTACGTTTAGAACTGCACCTTACTTCTCCTTTTACCTGGGCACTGATCAAACGTGACATCGATTTTTAATACTCCTTATAGTGATGCCCATACAATATGTAATTAAGGAATTATTCCAGGTGGCCTAATAAAGCAACAGTTTGAATTATTTCGGACAGAAGCCAAAGCTGCAGGATGCGATCTATCAAGTCCATTATTTCACTTACGCTGTTCACCCTTGCTAGCAAATATCATATATAGGTGAATGGCTGTCATGGCAGACAGCTTTCCTCCTCCTCAGACTTCCCACTGTTGGCTGCTTCTTGTACTTGTATCCCTCAAATCAGTTTCTCTCTTTCTACTAGCTTTTCAATTCTTTTTCACAAAGAAATAAACCTGCAACTGAGCCCAGTATCATTGATGGGACATGCAATTTGACCTGAAGCCTAGAAAAACTAAAGATATTTAAATAAATCAATACCTGCTTGGAAAGCACCTTCATGTGAGCAACACTTCCTCGGCAGTAAGCTTCAAGTATTAAACCAAACTGTACTGAAATTGCAGGTATGTGCACCTCCGACCTGTGGGAAGCATCATGTGAAAGAAGAAAAGATTGTAAGATAGACTGTATTCACTGTATAGTTATGAGACTCACAGAACAAGAAGGAACATCAAGAGTCACCTGATACAACCCACTGCCCAGATGAAGGAATGCTATTCCTAAGCCCCGTCAAATGATCATCCAGCCTTCTCTTGAAAACTTCCAATGAAGGAGATTCTACAGCTTTGCTGAGCAGTCTATTTCAAGTTATTGTCCCAGGACCTTTCTAACTAAAAACCTCTAAGTCAAGCAAAAAGTAGACTATAGCTTATTCATTGACTGCAAAGCCAAACTTGAAAAAAATCCTAAATGCAGGAACATTTTCTCTAGAGAAAGCACTGGACAGAAGTCCAGGCTGCAAGGTATCATTCACAGGACAGCCACCCAACCTCTTGGCATCAAAAAAGAGAGGCAACTAAGCATTAATGGAGAAAAATGAATTAAAATTGTGAGGAAGCAAAAAACTAGAACATATAATTTAAGCAATAGATGTCTATATACAAGAAGGCAGAACATTTCAGTTAACTGAATGTAATGCATTGAGACATTAAAATTTTGACACTAAATTGAAAGACTGAAGAATGCAACACTGTGTAAATGGGGAAACAGTTCATTCTGAAAATTTTTCAAAAGATCTACGTGGAGTAATTCAATCTATTCTATTCTGTCTGCTGAGAACTCACATCAGCCAAAATAGCGCAAGAGGAATTTCTTACCTTAGATGCCAAAAAAGCATCTGCCCTATCCTTCTATTAGCAAGTGCTCTCTCTAGTAGGAATCGAGAGAGGGCACAATCAAGAAAAGGTTCATACTTCAGAACTTGAACGAGCTGAAGAAGATACTGCGAAAGCTCTTCATCACTGGAAAGAGATACAAACTCTGGTAAACAGCTGAGTAACTATATTAATCAATTCTGAAGAATTCAAGATAAATCTGTAACTGTGGCAAGGGCTAACATCGAACATAAGTTAAAACCTTTCAGCCAAATTGAGAAGAGAAATCATGTAGACTAAGTGTAAAAAACTGCCCGAGAGAGTTCCAGAACACCGTTAATAATGACAGCCACCATTACCCTTGGAAAAGAAACTGACATAAAAATTTCACGTTCATGATTTTACCCTGGGCAATCTAACCCAATTAGTTAGATGAACTACAAGATCCTCGGTCCTTCTGAATGTTACTTTGTAACACTCAGCCTTTGATGATGGACCTATGACACCAGCTCATGGTTACCTCTATCCTCTCACTTCGTAGAAGGGGCAGGAAGGTTCTAGACGTTTTAGTCAGCCAAGAGGAACATAAGTGATTCCATATCTGAGGAGGTGAATTTTTGTTAGTTTATTCTGGGAATCAATGGAAGAGGAATGGGGACTAAATTGGTCAACCTTTATCCTTTGCTTTAAAAAAAAAGTCTGACACTTGGCAGCCCCAGGCTAAGGAATCTACTAAGTGTAGATCTGTCATGCTCAAGGACCTGATGATCCATGATCATCTAAACTCTGGACCACAGGAAGTGCCCCAAAGGCAAGCAAAGGGTTTAAAACACCCCGTGAGACCTATGAATTCTGCCATCCCCTCTGTCAGGCTCCACCTGCTCTGAATTTAAATGGCCATTTGAGATGTATGCATCCGCAGCATCTAAGGGCTGGATTTACATGTCAGCCTATAGCTGTTTGGTATTCTATAGCAAGGTATATTTTTCTTTTAAAACCCTGTATTTTCATAGTTATACCATCACAAAACAATACCTACATAATGAGTTTTAGGTACTAAAGCAAAAGAAGTGAAAAACATTATCAGCCTATGTTACATAAATAAACTCCTTAAATTATTTTAAGTAATGATCTATTAAATGGAGAGACAACTTGACAGATTTAACATTATAAAATTTAAAATTCAAAAATACAAACAAAATAAATCCTGGGAAAAAATCAAATTCCAGAAGCCAAGAATTATTTAAATACCTCATCCACAGAAACTTGCAAATAATGTTTCAACCTGCTTTTACATTGGTTAATTGCCCTTTAAACCATCTTCTGATATTATATTAGAAATGTACTCATTTGATAATAGCACACCAATTTCCAGGAAACCTGAACTACTTTCAGAAGATGTAACATCTCCCATTTTATTGGGGATTGTATTGCTTCAGTATTTAATCAAATCCAAAATTATGTTCCCCGCCCCTGCTCTCCTTCCCCAGCATCATGGATGGAGAAAAAAAGCTCATCTTGGATTCAAGTAGGTCCCAGGTAGGTGGAGGCTCAGCTCTGGTTTTGGGCCAGGGCTCAGGATTGAAGCTGGAGCTAAGCTACTGCCTGCCTCAGCTGGAATGGCTTGTTTGGGATGGAAGCAGGAGGGGCCATGTAACCAGGGGAGAATGGGGAAGACCTGCAATATTTCCCCTGACCTCTTACACCCTTGTACATGCGCCAACCCCATCCCCCATCTGCTCTTCCTGTAGCCTGCCCCTTCCACCCCTTGGTCCCTAACCTAGCTGTCCCCTACTCCCTTATCCTGTGCTCCTTGGTCCCTCCAGCCCCAACCTGGAACAGCCAGGAGCTGCCACTGGGCTGCATTGCTGTTGACTGCCTTGAAAGAAGCAGAGCTGCAGCACGGGATAAGGGAAGTGGTTGGGGAGGCTGCCTGCAGGAGGTCAGGCACAGACAGGCACTGGGGGCAAGGGGTAGGAGGCAGATATAGGCATGGCAGGACAAGGAGCAGGAGAGCAAGGGGCAGGGGTCTGGGCACTTTCTTCATCCCTCCCCCACCACTGCTTTCCCTGCTACAGCAGTGAAGGGGGGGTAATTAAGATGACATTCCACTAATTGGATTCTATACATGGAAAATTATAACACATTTGTAATTTTCCATGTATATAATCTAATTATTGTGGGGCCATCTTAAATTCAAAGTTGCCTTAAATTGATAAATATAGTATATTTGGACAAATCTGAATTATCCCTCATCTTTTAAAGTATCTTTAACATTTGCAAGCTGCCTGTAGAACATTTTCTTTTCTCAAAATAAACATAAAGGTAAAAATCAAAGTTTTAATCATTACAGAAGAGTCAAAGCAGCTGGTAGCATGTTTGTGTGTGGTGAAAAAGCTTAGGAATCTGGAGAGAAGTACTAAAATCTGCTGTAGCATAAGAGAGAGCAATTATTTGATGTACAACTTATTTCTGTAAGAATATTTTTCTGTTACTTGGTGGGGCACTAACCATCATTTGGATTAAATTTTCTTTATATTTTGCTGTCTTCTATCAGGCTGCGAAAATCAGAAACCGAGTTTAATATTTTGTTAAAGGCAATTTTGCATTGGAAACATAACTAAGAATAATTTTCCCAGATGTACCAATTCACATTATTAGGTTAGCCGGGGTTAACAGAGCAATTACTTGTTTACATTTGAAAGAAGTCAAAATATTTTGTCAATAATCTAGCCTTGACAATAAAAAGCTATTCATCTCACACAAAGTTTAGCTGTCAAGGACAGGGAAAGTGCAGTAGTGCTGCAAATGACAAGGCTCCATATATTCTAGAGGAAAATTCATCTAGCAGCAAAAATACATTTTATAAAGAAAGATATACGACCACCAGAAGCTATGCCAAAAGGCAAACTGAAATAAATAACTGAATGTAAATATTACATTTTCACTAAATGGTAAGAGTGAGAAGTTGAGACTTTTTGGAGGAGGGAACCTGGATTGTGATCTTTCCAATATTTTATTCATCTTGTTTATATTATAGGTTTTATGTGGGTATCTATGTGTGGGAGAGGATGCAGCTATCTTTTAAGGTTTTGAGTCCTTTTTCCCCACTGTAAGTAGAATGCCATTTTCCCCAAGAATTCTTTAATTGTTAAACAGTTACTACATACCTACCTCATTAGCTTTAAGCAACCAACAGCATATTCTCTTACATACTGGTCTGGATAATTGAAATCTAACAACTCTAATGCTTCTCTAGGAGGCAATTTTGTCCATATCTGAAGAAGAGCCTGGAGCTGTTTTGAAAAAAAGGAATATCTATGATTAGTCACTTGTAGAATAATTTGAGAAAGAAGAGATGGACAGATTTTCCTGAGGATAAAAATTCACAGCTATAGGAGAGATCCATCTAAAAACAAAACCCCACAATTTTCAGGAAATAGATACATTTCTTAGTGCATGTACACACGTACACACCCACATACAGATGCACTCATACACACCCAAGATACTTTAATGCACATTTCTAAAGGTTTTATTTTCTGAAATCATATTTTTTCAGTAACAGTAAAAAACCCCCACAAAACAAAAACAAAACCAAACACACACACACACACACACAGCCTCAAAATTTAATGTTTTCTAAGTGACTGAATTATTATTGCAATACATGCTTGTGGGAATTTTCACCAAACAGAAACATTTTGATAACATTTTTTCCACCAAGTTGTGCAATAATGGCTACCTAGGTCCACCACTAACTCAGGTCAAATTCTGTCCCGATTTATGATCTGTGTAATCTCACTGAATTTAGAAGATCCTGAAAAGGGTGTGAACAACAACATTATTCAAATGCTCATGCTATGACAATCCCAGAGAAGAAAATCAGGTTTTTAGACACTGAGGTTACTCTTACAGTAATTAAGACTGATGCCATAAATTTCAATTTGTAAACATCAGAAAAATTTAAAACAACAAACACCATCTAAAATATGACTTTTTCCCCCATAGAAATAGACATTCAATATCCTTGCTCTACTAGCTATTCAACTCATAGCTACAGCTAGGAATATCCACCAAAAAGTCTCTTTGTATCAGAGAGCAGTACAAATGTGGGGAGCCAAAATACTACAAACAATGGTGCTGTAATGCTAAAAATGCTGAAGCTGCTGTGTGTCAACAGAAGGTGCTGAACTAACCAGAATCCTGGAACACTGAAAAACAAAAACACCTGAAGAACGGTGTCAGAACATTAGAATCAGCATTTTGTCTGTCAGGGTGGTGGTCCCTATTTCAAACCATCAAAAATGCATGTTGGAGGTGTTAAAATAAATCTAGTTGCTGAAACATTGCAGCTGAAGGCTGATCTCAGTCAAAGCTACGAACATGCAGCACTTCTTAAAATTCAAATCATTTTTGGATGCTCCAAATTAGAGAAGTAATTTGAAAATGCTGGACTACAGGAACCAAATCTGTGCTGAAGTTCAACTGAAAATATTCGATTCTTAACACTGATTCCACCAGCATTAAACTGTTAAAATTAAAGACAGAGGTTATTAAACAAGTAAATGTTAAGTGATATGACCTTAGAGGAAGTAAGAGCTAAATGACCTGTGAAAGAGCCAAAAAAATTCCAAAAATACAGATCACTCTTGTTTACATTCTTTCACTGAATCTTTATCAAGAGGAAAGTGCAGGCCAAGTAGCTTGATGTCCCAAGCGGGTACCTACTGATCGAAGTGTGAAGTTTAAAGGATATTAGTTGTGCTTGTTATATTTGGACCAACATCCCCCCACCCTTTTTTTTTAAACACATAAAAGACCCTTACATCTGCCAAACAGTTTGGACAATGGGAAAGTTTCTTTGAACATTTGTCAAAATTTTCATTAATAAGGACACTCACTCTCTCTACTGAAGTACTTCTTCATTAAAATATTCCCAAAGATGTTAAACATTTTATTATGGTTAATATAGGAGAGAAAAAAGAACAAAAATGACAACTCAGTACCTGAAAAGTAACAGCTTATGTAGTCATACCTATATTACTAAGGATCTGGTGTTTGTGATGAAAATACCAGGGGCTGTTACACCAGGAAGTGAGGAATCTCAACTTTAAATACTTATGTGATTCTAAAAGAACTATAACAAATAAGGGGTGAAATCTGACCTTTAATTACATAGGTTTGGAATTCCAGCTCCCCACTGCCCAATCTGTCAAGGAGCAGACATGGGAACTATTACTTTTGGAAGACTCTTATCACACTCAGCAATACAATTCAAACAAAGTTTAATATTTTTATTTTGGTCTTTTAAAATGTCTCGAAGTGTCCAATTTATCTTTCTTCTCTCTGTTCCCAGCTGTTGAAGGTGCCACTCCAGAGATTACGGAGGAGTCAGTTTGGATAACTTGCTTCATAAAGTTTAGGGGTCTCTTCAGGCATTTGAAGAGAATGTGTGGCGCCTCTCACCAAGTTCTGCTATCCTGCCTGAAGAACTTTGTTAGCAACAAGATATCACAGCAACAAAGAAGGTAAGGATGTACAGAAACTCACTCTAGATAACTGTTCCAATTGTAGCATTTGCAATAATATGCTAGGTAAGAACACATTCCCTTATTTCCAGAAAATTGATATGGCTTAATAACATTTGCAATTTCTAAAAAAAAAAACCTCTAAAATAAGATATCCTGCACATAATTTCTGAAGAAAGACTCATTTCTGACTGCAAATGGCAAAAGGAAAGAACAGAAAAGAAGTCAAGAAAAGTGATGAAAACAGCAGCTGTTTTTAATCTTTGCACCAGGTGTCAGCCTCTGTGCAACTGGTGTGATTAAAGGATTCAGTACCAAGAAATTAATGTACTGTTGCTTTTGTCAGTTAATTAATCAATGCTGTCAGGACCCCAAACTCAATTCAGGTGATTAAGTAGTTTGACAATGCCTTAAAAATGAAACAAAAGAAAAGAAAAACAAGCTGGGAATTCAATCATGAATTTCTGTGTTATAGCAGTATTGCTTGAAAATCAAGGGGAGGATGTGTGGTTATTTAGGTATTTTACCAGTGTTTATAACCTTTACTTTTTCCCCAAATCAATTTTCTACAACTTCTGTGTTTACTTTGGCAGCTATAAGCAATTAAGCTAGAGATGGTTATTCAGATAAGAATACATTTTAAATGCATTAAGTGCAATATATGCAAACAATACAGGTGAGAGTGACCTGAGTACAGAGGGACCACACAAAGTACTGTATGTTACGTAATGGCCCATGCCATTAATTAATGCCTTATGCAGTGCTCAAGACCGTAGGCAGCACTTCTGCTCAGGGTCTGCTACTTCCTAACAAAACAGGGGTCCTACCCAAGAAGCAGTTTTACTTGTGCTGCAAAACTGCATTATATATTTTCTTCCCCAGAACTAAAAACATTTTTTTTCCGATTTTCATGAGATGAAGTTCCTAACCCACAGGTTTGGAACCATAAGGAGATATTAAATATACAAACATGAACACTATACCATATAACTTCTGGAACCAAAAAAGAGCTCATAAAATTACTCTCTCCGTTTCTTTTCTACTGTTTAACTCTGCAGTCTTCCTCCATGTGAGAAGATTCAGGCATGAGAGTCCACACTTAATGTGCGCCAAGCAGCAGCTCTGTAGGGACTTGCAGTGTCCCAACAGAAAGGATGGCATGGAAGCAAGGAAAAGGAATAAAAACCACAACAGCAGATGCTTAGCACTGTGGATCAGAACAACACATCTTCAGACTTCTCCTACAGGCACAGAACGTGTTTAGAGAAAAAGGAACTTATTTCTACTTCATGGAACTCCCCATCTGCCAAGCCTAACTTAGAACTGGAATATGGAAAGTGCTTCCTCCTCATTTCTTAATCACCATATAAGCACTTAGAATAATATTATGGAGTTGTAGGTTATACATATTTCACAACAAAGAATTCCCCTGAAAACACTTCCTGTTGTGAATAATTTTAGGAATATGAGTAATCCCATCAAATTCAACAGGATTACTCAGGTGCATAAGTGCTTGCAGGAAAAAACAACATTTTAAACAACACTTTAAAATACAATATTACATTTAACACTAGCACAGATTATTGTTGCTGCCCAAAGATTTTACTCAAATGTCAAATTGTCTCCCTCTGTACATCTGCAAAGAGAAATACCACAGTCCTTCTGGAAAACCCTCTAAGAGACATCATAAATGCTAGCTTTTTACTTGCTAAGCCTTTCAAATAAAACATGTAAAGATAATTTTAAGGTGCCATACATATTATTTTATCTATTTTCTCTTAATTTTCAAATAAAAAGAAAATTCTATACTTGTCAAGTAATTTATCTGTATTGCCTACAATTGTTTGGTTACTATTGGTGAAACGATCGCAAATTCCTTATAAGGCAATTAAAAAGTGCTCTCTCTTAATGTCTTTCTTTTGTAGTTAAATAAATATCTGTTTATAGTCTTAACTTCATAAGTAAAAATAAAAATAAATGAGTAGTAGACACAAAAGAACATATTGAAATGAATAAACAATGTGAGAAGATTTGTGCATGCAAAGGAATGCTAGTGGGGGAAGAATGAGTGGGCAAATCATATGACTAGCCTGGCATTCACTGCTGAAACAACTGAACTGCAAAGTGAAGGATGAAATTTACAGTATTTTAATAGCTCTACGGGTAATGTAAGGCCTGCTGGTAACCATGTTCTAAAAGAAGCAAGAGGGTTTTTTATGATGGTTCACGGACTCTCTGCTACCCTACATCTTGCAGGGAAATTAAGGGCACTGACAGAGGGGGTGGGGGTGGGGGGAAGAACAGCGCTTTACCAAAAGAGTAACTGCATCGGTTTGACTCAGCTCCCCAGCATCTGTCTAGAATTCAGGGGTGGGCAAAATGTGGCCCGCGGGCCAGATGCAGACCGCCAGGCCATTCTATCTGGCTCACAGGGCCCCTAAAAAATTTAGAAAATTACTATTTATCTGCCCCTGGCTGCCTGTCATGTGGCCCTCCATGGCTTGCCAAACTCAGTAAATGGCCCTCTGTGTAAAATAATTGCCCATTCCGGTCTAGAGAGTGCGCCGATTGAATCAGCTATTAGACATAAGGACCAAAAAGCCCCGCTGAAGTGTATGATTTATACAGATGCTGGGTGAGCCGGGTCAGACTGACTGGGTTCCTCTTCTGGGCATGTGAAGGCATGCTGAGCTGAAAGTAAAAACAGTGTCATTTTGGTTTTTTCCACGTCCATCAGCAACCTAAGTTTCTGTCTGGACTACCCAGCTAAAGGATCACATGATGAACAAAGTAGGCATGAGTCTGAGTCTTATTAAGTTTTCATGTAACAGTCCCCCAAAAGGTTTGCTAGTAACTGGAGTAATATCTGATGCTCAAACTGTAGTAATGGGAACACGAACACACACACACACACAGTGAGAATTGTTAATGGCTAGTTACAACTGAGAGTTGCAACTAGTTTAAACATCTGAAAAGCGAAAAGCTTCTTTTGCAAAATGACTAGTGGGAGGGGAGGTAGAAGCTCCCCTCCCAACATGTCCTGGGACCCCGCCCGATGAGCACCGATACTCACAGCAGGGACTGGGACAAGTGGCAGCTGTGGAGAAATGCTGATGCAGGCTCAGCAGTTCCGTAGCTGCCTGAGCCTGCGGGTCAGTGAGCCCCATGGGCGGGGCCTGAAGGCAGCGCGGGAGGATCGAAAGGCAGCTGGGGAGAGACCCAGCTGCCCGGAGAAGGAAAGACCGGATTCCGGAGGACAGCGACAGACGGCGGAGGTGGGCAGGGAAGAACAGAACGTCGGCGGAGGGAGGTGGACGGTGGAGCCGGGTGACAAGGAGCGAAACGCCAGCAGGGAGAGGTGGGACGCCAGCAGGGAGAGGCAGGCAGCGGAGCCCAATAAGAAAGGTGAAGCAGGGCATGGGGCGAGAAGCCCCAGTGCTGGCCAGAGAAGCCCAGTGGGAAAGCCCACAGGTCCGGGCTTGGGGAGCTGAAGTTCACTGGAAGATCACAGCAGGGAGAAGAAGATCGTCCTCACGATCCCAAGCAAAAACCAGGCTGCTCCGAAACGTACAGGTACCATGGCAGGGAAGGGCAGCAAGTGACGGCAAAACACTGTGGGCAGCCTGGTGAAGAGGGAGGAGCAGGTGGCAACTGGCCCAGAGCCCAGTGACGAAGGGGCAAGTTCTATCAGGTGGTGAAATCAGGAGCGACTGACTCCTAATCTGATGGTCCCTGGGAAGAATACTCTGAGACATGGACAAAATTCCTTCTCCCGTCCCAGGAAAGCAGAGGGGTCCTGGGGTCAGAGTCCCAGCTGATGCTGAACGTCTTCTTTTTTAGTTTAGTGTCTTTTAAGTTATCATTCACCCCGGGATGAGGCATGTTTAGTTTCCCAAAGGTGGGCGCGAAGACGAGGGATCAATTCAGGAGAGATTAACAGCTGAACAGACCTGACCCCGGTTGAGACGGGCCTCACAGGTGAGAAGATATCATCCCAGAGAAGGTTACAGGGAGCAGAGTCCTCCCAGGCTTTGGATGTGGTAAGGGTGGGGTAAAAGGGAGATCTGGAGTCCCACAAAAAAAAAAAAACCAGGGTCACAACCCCTCTGAGACTACCGACAGCAAACTGCCTCCCCCATTAATCAACATCAAAGTTGTGGCAGGTGAGTGGAGGCAGCGCTCAGAACTATTGAGGTGGCCTTGGGATGCGGTCTCACTCTGGTGTCGCTAGGGGGGGCACCAACCAAAAAGGGGCCAAGGCCTTACAGCACCTACCAGCGACAACTAGCATTAAAGATCTTCATTACAAAATTCTCAAAGTTTATTCCACAGATAGAAACAAATATCATCTTAGTATGACAAACTCTAAGAATCATACGTCAATTCAATGAACAGTTCTAGCAACAGTAAGACTGAAGTTAAAGCAAGCAGATGTACTGCAGCAAGTATCTGGTTCTCTGTCACACTGGGTGTTTGGTTTGTTAAAGCTCTGTGAGATTTTGCTTTATCTATTGAATATGCATTAAACTAGGCAAATTTCAAACAGAAATATAAGAAAACATTATTTTTTGTAGCATTTATGGCTTTAAGTTAGTTTGTGAATTAAGAACATTATAACCATGAAAAAAATGTTTTCTGTGCAATTCACAAACAATATTGATCAACATTTTAGGAATAAAAATGGTCTTGATTACTTGATAACACTATAAGGGAAAATTTCGCTTCATAAGTGCCTTAGGAAAATAAACATTTCATTAAAAAGTCTGAATTATAAAGTCATCAGCTGATCTTCAGAATCGCAAAAGACACAGCAGCTGTTTTCAGGTCCACTAATAAAGGCATTACAATTTTTGTCCTTTCCCTTGTTAAAGAAACCTGAAATAGATTCAAAAGTTACCATCCAAAAAGTTCTTACCTTTTCTCAAGAAGCTGTGCAAAACTGAGATTCTATGTAGAATGTTGTTGGAAAATGTAAATTTGCCACTTACAACAAAGAAAAGAGGGTTTCCTATACAGCACCTTGTGGCGGTCTCATTCTACAAATTTACTTTTGGTAAATTGCAGCAACATGAAACTTGAATACCCTAATTATTTCTACAGCAGCTTTATGAAAATTTTACTCAAGTAAATTGTCTCACAAAAGGAAAAGACAAGTTATTTTGTAAAACTAACATGCACCTTTGATATTTTATGCAAAAAGTCAATTGTTCACTTTATTAACTACCGATTAATTTCTTTGAGCAATTAGTTTTAGAAAGGTTTAACCAAACAAGTTAACATAAAGGAGTCTGGGCTTGTAAATGCTTATATCCGTATACATACTAAATCTGCATAGGGGAATAAAACACCAAAAATTAATTGGGTTAGTTCCATTTGTTTCCAATTTTCCATGGACTGTTCAGTTGTCATTTAGAAATAAATTTGGAGTCTTCTAGTTTAAAGGAACTTTAAGCACATTCCTTCCCCGGTATTTTTTAAAGAAGAAATTCTGATGACCTGTTCTTAATGCTTACCACTTTAATTAAAAGTAACATGCCTCTGCAAAATTTATTACACACTTCGTTTTATACAAAGCTTGGCAAAACACTTCCAATATTTGCATGCACAGGAAATTTTTTGCTCATGATTTCTCCCTAGTATTTTTAGACTACATTTCTTATTCACCTCACCTGAGCAACATCTTCAAGTTTGTTCCATTTTACAGAAAGCAGCAATTTTGGCAATGATTGTGGAAAATTTTCACGGCAGTCATAGCGCAATGTCCAAATAAGATCCATTTCATTTTCACAGAGTTGAGACAAGGGGTCTCTTTCCATGATTTCTTTTAGCACAACATAGAACTTCTTGCCACCTCGACCCTAGAAAAATACAAGTTAGTTAAGTAACTTCAAGAATCATCAAACACATTATAAAAGACAATGACCTGTCTGATCTAATACCCCATGTTAAATCTACACCAGGAGGGGAAAAGAAAGAAAGACTCATTTTTTAAAAGTATAAGGAAACATTTCTTAGTCTAGTAATGGAAGGAGATATCTAGACAACAGGTCTAGAAACTGATTCAAAATTCAATTTACAAAAATGAACTTGGAAAAAGTCATTTAACTTCAGCGTTAATGACACTAGATGGCAATCTTGCTGTTTTCTTAGCTCAGTCTTGTTCAGGGAGCACCTATTTTTCTTTTGTTTTCAAACAAATAAAATTTATGTCCACATATACGTTATATGCAAGTAAAAATTAAGTCATGGATGTACTTCCAACCATAACAGAAAGGAAACGGTTTCTGTAAATGCTAACACACGCACCATTTAAATTGCTAAAACTTGTTTTATTCTGAAAATATCTTTTTTTCCATTTTATATTGATAGTTAACACAATTTTGATTTCTGGAAGGTCAAAGTTAATTTTACTTTTAATAGGTTTAATACTGAACTTTCTATTTTAAAAAGACTGTGATAATTAATCCCCCTTGTTCAGTAGATGCACCCTTACAATGCATGTTACAAAAGAAAGAAATTAAGCTGAGAAAATGTTTCTATCAATTTAAATGCAAAACAAGTTGTAATAAAATATAATAGAAGCTACTGCTGCTTGATGCAATTGACCTGTATGGGTATGGACAAGGGTTACATTTATTTTGGAAAAAATGCCTTTTTCCCAGTTCAAATAGGGAGCCTAGCACCATTCAAGCAGTTTGGGGGGGAAAGATCTAGCAGTTCCAACAGACTAATGGCTCTTTAAACCATGTTCCTTTTTCGTATTGCCATGTGTAACAATTGCTCAGTCACATGTGGTACAAGGAGGTTCCCTATGAGGAAAGTCATCCCTAATGGCACTCCAAAGGGAGGGAGGATGGCTGGTTCCCTGAGAGCCTGCTCAGAGGTGAGCTGACAAGGAGTCCTGCGGTGACCCAGCTGCTGCAATGAGAGAGACAGGACGGAGCAAGCAACAGTGCCACTGCCCTCCAGTCCCTTGTATAGTTTCAGGTCTCCCTGGGATCATGCAAGGGGTGGGTAGCATTCTCCTGCAGCTTGATCTATTTTGGGTCTCCCCAGGACAGCTCACACAGTGGCACCACTGTCCCATGTTCTTTGCACAGTTCCTGGAATTCCCAGGAAACCTCCAACAACCAAGTATACCAACCAGTGCCCGACCTACTTTTATCTTTAAATTTGTAGGCCATCAGAAACCAAAGTAAAAATTTTTTTAGAAACAATCCATGAAAAGTAAGATACAGTTGTCTTTTTTAAAGCATCCCTTGTCAACTCTGTCAACTCCAACTTAATTGCTGTCTAGATAGATGATTTGAAGAAAAGACTTAACTCCTAAAAGAGTGGTAATCTTTAAAAAAGGTAACGAAAAAATTAAAACACATCTACTAAAGATTCTGAGTTTGAGTTCATGTATATACTCTACATTAGAATAATACAAAGTGACAGAAAAGTAACCTTAATTTAAATATTTTCTTAAAGACTTCTGGCTTGCATACTTACTGCCATAGCACTGTCACTGCTTTTTGCAATTTCAGCTGCCTTTTCAAGTATCTGTAAAAGGATAACAGTGTAAGGATTAGGTTTAAATAAAAAATCTGACCGCATTATGCAGAAACATTGGAAAAGGAAAGCAATGAAGTGGCATTTGCTGTGTCATTTATATAACTAGGAATCTGATTAAATATCTATTCGTTCTTAATATTCTATCTGATTTTAGGGCATATGTCCGAATAAGTATTATTCCTCTCCAATAAGCGTGTTTTTTATTGATAGCAGATAAAACAAATTCTTCTATAAAACAGAATAGTATTCGCAAACACATGTGCACTATATAACAGCTATGCGCTTGGGGAATACAAATATCAGTGCAACGTATCACAAACAATATTGACCTAAAAAACACTTATTTTTCAGGCAATTTGAAGGTAACAATCTGTGTAGATCTAAATATCTTTTATTAGACAAACTTAAATAGTTGGGAAAAAAATTTAGGCAAGCTTTTGGGTTTAAAAACCCTTCGTCAAGCTGAGGAAGTCTCTGCAGTTGTTGTGTGCTCTTTCTGGATGGAATGAATAGTAAATAGTAAAGAAGCCAGAGGCTGGGCTGGTATTTTTCCAACTATTTAAGTTGGTCTAATAAAAGATATCAGATTCACCCAAAGAGCCTCGTCTGCCTATGTCCTTAGACCAGGGGCAGGCAATTATTTTGGGTGGAGGGCCGCTTACTGAGTTTTGGGAAGCCATCAAGGGCTGCATGACAGGCAGCCAAGGGCAGATAAATATTAATTTTCTAAACTTTTTAGGGGCCCTGCGGGCCAGACAGAATAGCTTGGCAGGTCGCATCCGGCCCACAGGCTGCATTTTGCCCACACCTGCCTTAGACCAACGCAGCTACAACCTACATCCCTGTGTAGGTCCAGGTAATTTGGCATCAAAGACTCTGATACAGGGCATGAAAGCACAAAGTTCTCCCCTTTCTCTTTAATTCTTGGAAAGCTTTTAGGTTATATTCTTAGAAACTGCTGTCACGTATCTATCCATAAAACACATCTTCAGCCACGTTGACCGTCACTCACTGCATGGTTGTTCACTGACTTGATAAGTAGTTCTATTCCATGCCCCTTCATTCCTTGTTGGATATGCTCGAACTGTCAGTATTAATGTCAATTATAACCCTGTGGTGGTGAGGTATTCTAATTTAGATCGTTGCCAAACCGAAAAAGATTAAGATTTTTAACCAAGTTTTACAGTCCCCTGAATGTACAAAACACATAGTAACTGACGATGCTGACCGGATTTGAACCAACAGCATTTATCTTTTTACCAGTACTCTGAGCCATTCAGTGCCCATATACTATAAGTACTTTCATAAGTTGCATCAAGAAAGTGTTACTGTGAAAACAGCAGCCATAAGCATAGAACTGGAAAGGATTTTCTGGGTCAGTCCTCTGACTTCAACAGTCACCACACCAAATAATTATTTCATAAACTGATTAAGCTCACTCCTAAAAATAACTTAAGAGTAGTAGGGGCAAAAATGCCTATTAAAAGGCTGTTCCAAAAATCTCACCCTTCTGTTAGTTAGAAACCTCTTCTAATTCCAACCTACACATTTACTGCTGAACAGTTTATACTTATTTGTTTTTATGCCAACATTATCCTTCAATTTAAAAACTTCTCTCTACAGTTCAGTGTTAATCAATCTTTCCCTGCTGATTTGTTTGCGGTAATCCTATCCTTCTCTCAGCATTCATTTTCCCAGGCTAAACAGTTCACGCTCTGTCTCCTCTCCTATGACTGGCTTCAGTTAAGCTAGTGAGGGGCTACATCTCCTTTTTGCAGATAAGCTGATGTTGTGGTGCATCTTTAAGATCAATGATTCCCAAACCAGGCTCGGACATCTGGTTGAAAGGGTTTTCTGTCATAGATGCTTAATCTGATTTGAAAATTTGAACAAACAACTGCAGATCCAAATTCTCAGCTGTATATTATTAGTCAAATAAATGCACTGATCCATTCTGCCAGCTGAGGACCTGAACCAGCCAATCATTTTAACCCAGAAAGGCCTTCAACAAAAAAGATGAGCTTTGATTCCTGGGAAAGATTTATTTGGAGCCACCTCTGCAAGTGTCACATCATTAGTATTATTAGTTTATCCCCAAAAATGGAACTGAACTCTTCAAGCGAAGGTATCTTTCTGTACTCTGAATTTACCAAAGACATTGCAACACATTTCCACCATTCTGGAGTATTAAAAGTAGTGTGCTTTTGAGAAACTGAAGCACACCAAAAGTGACAAATTTAGCTGCTTATTCAAGGTTGATTTCTATAAGCAAGTATTCAACTATCTGTGCAGCCACTATAGAAAAAGGACAGGAAATTCCCCCAGTTTCAAGTGTATGACTTCTGGGGTACAACTGAAGACAAAGCCACCTAATAACAGTTGTGACAGAAAAGGAACATTAATTTGTCAGATATCTTTTAACAACTATAAATAGATAACTACTTGCAAAAAATGTAGCCAGATTTTATTTAGATATATGAATGCGTTAGAACATAGGAATTTTTAGATGTATGTAATAAAAGCACAGAAGAAAATATGAATACAAAAAATACCTAGTAGTGTAGGCAATATACTTAAAAAATAATGCTAGGAAAACAAAACCTCAGCATCTTTTGAGAAATTATGCAACTAAGGAAAAAAAAAAAAAAAACCAACAGGCGGTCCAAGTAAACAGATGATATAATTGCCCAAATTTATTTTGGTATGAGAAGTTGCTGCACTTTCAGGAAGTGGCATTTCCCATTCTAATCAGGAAAATGACTGTTTACTGGTTATAAATTACTTATGCTGTCATTTTGAATTACTGAATTAATTATTACTGTATTTTATCATCATGATTTTTGCCTTGTTCTTGTGACTTGTATTTGAGAATGACACTGATCAAGACAGCCTTGTTTTTGGAATTTGCATGCGTTTCTCTATCAAAGGTGATGATCTCAGCAAGAGTTTAACCAAGCTGGTGCTAACTTTCCTACAAAAGAACTCTAGAATAACATATGGGGGAAATAAAACCTTATTTCAACACATGTCAGTGACTGGCTGCTTTTAACACTTGTTTTATGACTGACTTGTCTCCTGGGATTAGCTTTACTTGCTTGTTTGTAACTAGACCAGCTGTCTAGGATTTATACTATAGTTACTGAACTGTATTCTGAACAGAGATTCAAACACACTTCCTCTATTTGGGCAGAGATTTGTACTTGTATCGGTGGCATTACATGGGGCAATATAAAGTTGATTTAGTTTAGAGCAGACTTAAGTTCATTTTAGCATAGAAACAAGCATAAAATTGCTTTCTGCAGAATAATTTTAGCTGCTGAAGAAGAAAGGTTTATAGGAGAACAAATAAAATAAATTCTTATAAACAGAAGTGTCATCCTTTTGGGTAATGGTTGACCTATTGAGAACTATTGAATACATTTATACTGAAGTGTCCAGAATTCCAACTACAGTATATTTTTTATTAAAGACAGCTATAAAATTAAAAAAAGAACCAAAAACACAACATTATTTTGCTGACCTTCAAAAGTACAAAAGGTAACAGACATGTGGGATGTTAGAAAAAAGTATGCTCAAAGACTTGGCTTCGATGTCTTGAAGCCAAGGCATTAAGACACAATTACATATTCCCTGTTTAAGTAAAGCAAAAAGACAGGAAGGGTGGAATTCAATAGAAATTCATGATTCAAGTTAAAAATAGCCACTTACATACTAGCATTTGTGCTTCTTATTTAATTTCTTACCTTATCAAAGGGAGGGTAATAAATAGGCAGTTTTGAGTATTCTTGAAATTTAATGTGCAAAGCTGTTGCATTTTCAGTGTAAGGATTAGTTTGTACTGTTCCCATTGGATTCAACATTTCTTCAAGTTCATCTAAAAACAGAACAATTAGTTATAGTACAAGACCTCTTTGGAAATGCAAGCAAGACTTGAAAAGAGTGATGCCATGAGTAACTTCTTCCTGTGTCAGTTGTACAGGTTGTGTGGAACATCCATTTTGTGCTGCACACCTAGTACAGATCTGTCTCTTAACACTAGCATTGTTATAGCTTAGGAAGACAACCCCAGGAAGAGGATCATCTGGTACTAAAAGCAGTGTGGCTTTTACAGTAACTACTCTACTGAAGAGAGGTACAACAGGAAAAAACAAGGGTAGCCAAGATGTCCCCATGACATGTCAGTCCTTAGCTGCAATGTCAGCCCAAAAGGGATCTGCACCCCGTGAGAGGCCACACTCCCCACTTAGGCAACAGGTGGGGGTGCAAGCAGTGCCCCCCCCACGAGCGCCAGCCGGGGAATGGGAGTGCTAGATAAAGCGTTGTGGACACTTCCTGGTTGATGTGATCAGCTGCAGGGGGGAGCCCCTCCGGTAACTGACTGGTCACCAGGGGGGAGTGAGGGAGGGCATGTGTTCCCCTCAACCAAAGTGGTACCAGTCGCTCATGCTCAGAGCTGCGCTAATTAATGCGCTCCCTCTCCCCAACTGCCTGGAGCACATCTACAAATGCCCTTAAAGGACTACTTCAAGAAAAAGGCTTCCCAAACCTTCAGGAACAGTTGTGAATAGTTATATTTTACTAACAGTGTCTACTTTGAGTATTTCACAGATTCAGGTTATAAAATTCATTTTTTTAAATTAAAAAGAAATTAAACATTGCAAACAGTGAAGAGGACCAAATGAATCCTGAATTAAGCTAAGTCAGTTTACACTAACTTGAGGATCTGGTCTAAGATTAATTAGTAAGATTATTTTTGTAAGTGAAAGTATTTAATATTATTTAATACTCCCTTCCTCTAAATTAATGCTCTTCTTTAATCTCCAAAGTTTTTTCAGGTATACATCAACTTTCAGACGTACCAGGAAATGATGACCAGCTGTGCAATATGAGGTCTCCAGTCTTCAACTGTCCTTTATAATCAAATACCATGGTATTTACCCATGCTACAGGATAGTGCTGTTAAAGGAAAGATATACTTGCTTATTTAGACAGAAACTAAACCAATTATTTAAAATTGTAAAATGGTAAATACTTCAAGATTAGAAAAACTGCTTTCTACATTTAAAAAAAGTATGATTTATTAGTAAGACAATGCCTCAGTAGATTACTTTCTAAAATTTATGACTGTGTTGGAAGGATACAAAAGTTTTTAAGAAACCCCATTTCAATGGAATATTCCTTGCCTATGTTGGAAACTCAAATGTTGCAGCACCGCTCTATATACAGAACCATATAGTAAAAAGTAAAAGGCAAAAAAAACCTCATCAAATTCCCCAAAGTAAATGAGAGAATTATAAAAAAAAAATCAATTTTTAAGAAGACAGAATTTATAATAGAGAGAAAAAAAAGAATGAAGAAACAGTGAACAACAGGCATTAACAAAGAAAGAAAAAAGATCTTGTGCTATGACTGGGCAATATATTAAGCAGCCAAATAAAGAGATGCTTGTAAATACATTGCCCAGTATAAGTGAGAGGTACACTACAGGCAAATAAAATCAAATCATTACCACTTTTCCAGCTTTCCTAATGGTCTGATATTTGGAAGTATTCATTGTCTTGGTTGACTTCTTAGTTTTCATTTTGTCCATCACGGCATAAACTGCAAAGCACAGCCTAGCCATTCTGGGTAAGTCACAAACATTGACTTCAAATTCTAGGGTTTCATTCCAAACGTGGTCACTTCTCCCTGATACTTCTGTACTTACAATAGGCTTGCAAAGGAGCTCAGTCCCATGGAAAAGACCAGCCCTGACATTAACCTGTAACAGAAAAGCATCCATAAAAAGACTAAAAATGCAACAGAACTTTTATTCAAGAACACAAAAAGCATACACTCTCATGGAAACTAAAAAGATTAATTCTGGTAGGAAGGGGTGGGGGAAGGGAAACAAGGTCATTTTGGGGATGTCTTATTGCTGGTGTTCTTTCAGAGCTTGTGACAGGAGGCTTAAATCAATGCTTTCCAGTTGGTGGCCCACAGATTACACATGGCCTGTGAGAGGTTGAGTTTTGACCCATGGGGCTCCTCCAGCAGCAGCTTGTCAGCACAGCGGCTAGAGTCACTGTGGCAGGGCTCTGGAACTCAAGGAATGAACACTGATGCTACACGGCCCTACACCCACTCGTCGCTGGTGACTTAAATCAGTGGCAGCATTCACCCAACCAGGTTCCAAAGCTGCACCAATGCAGCAGCTCCAGCAGCAGCGTCTGCAAGCTGCTGCTAGAGGTGAGTAGTCTGACCTATAAGAAGCCCCATGGTCTGGATCTGGCTCTCAGGGGGCCAAATAAGTTGGACAGCCCTACCTTAAGTATTTACATTTAATTTATACTCATAAAATGATGTCTATTCATTTACTATGAATGAAAACAACTGAGATCTTTTAATAGCTGATTATTTCTTAAGGTAATCATGAGGGAAAAAACCAGAGAGATACTGGGGTGGGAAATAATTGTGGAGCTTTTACTTAACAGGAACAGCAATGGCCTATTTGCAAAAAGGAAACAAATCCCAGGTGAAAAATTCAGCAAAAATGTTTCAAATGTGAGATATTTCAGATTTTTGAACAATAACCCAGGGTAAAAAAAAGTTAGTGATGGCATCCTGATCATGAGTTCTTCCCTTCAAAACCTACCTACAAACAGTTTGTTTTCTATTTTTCTTGCATAAATTCAAGATAAGCTAGAAGTGGTCCACATGCAGTCAGCATGCTACATCAATACTCAACCATGACATCTGGAGCCAAAATGGAAGTATCACTCTAATATCACATCAGCAGAAAATCAAAACTATCTACATGAATTTATACTTAAGGTGTAGAGACATAGTTAAAAGCACAAAAAGGGCCACCATGACTGGGATGAACTCTAACAGGTTAACGTACTTATTCAAAACTATTCACGTCTGCAGAATTGCAAAGGAAATCTTAAAAGCTCCCTCGTGAGATTTCTGGCAATCCCTTCTGTTCTGCTAAGAAATACCAGGACAACAGCCTCTCCCACAGTATTATGCCACTTCCTTTGCAGCAGTTGAATATAAACAGAAATGTTATTGTTACAGTTTTTAAACTGAACTTAAAATTGACCAAATCCATCTGACCTTAAAATAACAGAGTTTATTTTAAATTTCACGTAAGAGTTAAAGCTACTTCTTTATCCAACCAGTTTTTTTCTCATTCAGTTTAAAGTCTATTGAAGGATCATTTTAAAGACTGTCTGATAAGTTTTCTGGTGATTCTTTAAAGAAAGTCCAGAAAGAAATATTAGACAAACGTAATATGAACCCTGTTGTCCCACTTAAATTTGTCTGGACGCATTAAGGGAATTATACCAAGGTAACTGTTCGGGTAGAATTCCAGACACTTCAGGAATATGAAAATTTGCAACTATCAAATGGTCTTCATAGCATCACATTCACTGGGTCTCTCATGTTAAGGGCAATTATTACTTCAAATAGGATATTAGTGTTCAGTGATGACCACATATTAATATATATGAATTCTCCTAAATCAACACAACTTGTACTGAAGGAAATAGTAGGACGCAAACAACTGAATAAGAAGTACTGAAAATATAATCTCTTCGGTACGTAAAATGGAGCAAATTGATCTTTAAGTCCTTCAATATCATACAAACCTTTGAATGAAACATAAGGAAAGAACACTGATGAGTTTGATAATCCTACAAATGGAGCACTTTCAGTACCATTATAAACTAACTGAGATTATAATTTTACACCCATATTCCACATGCAGTTGCTGTCTTTGATATAGAAACAGGCAAGATCAGTACTATAAAACCAACTGAAAAGTCAGACTTGAAGTTGGGGGGGGAGGAGGGAAGAGGGAGTTTTAATGTTCTCTTACAGTAACACTATCTTAAAGATCACAAAAATGAGCAATTAGAATAAACTGAAAAACTTTAGCATGGATATGTTCCAGACAATTACATTACTAGATACCGTAAGAGAAATAAAAGGAAGAATGAAGAAGCAATCCATTTTGACATCAATACAAAAAGACTGGTTGAGGCAGAAAAGTGACTGAATTACACAAAAGAAAGTTCCTTACTACTTCATATTACATTCAAATGAAACTTCAGAACACGGAGTCCAAACTACTGAAAGTGCCACCAGAAGAAGCGAAGACATATGAAAGGGGGGTCCTTTTGACTTCTACTCAAAAAGAGCGAGAAACATGCAAGTTTTGGGGAGGCAATCTCCACTGCTTCTCAGAAAAGGGCAGGTTGTAGAATCTCCATTACTGAAAGTTTTAAGCGTAGTCGAGACAATTGTCTTGGATAGTATATGCAAGGTTGTTCCTGCCTTGAGGAGAGGCCAATAAGATATCCCCTTGAGATCCCTTCCAGTCCAATTTTTCTATGGCTGTGAAAATGAAGGTGTCACATGGAACTACTTATTCTATTTATACCTACAGACAACATCACCACACTACTACCAAGATGTCTCAGCATTTCAAAGCAGCTGGCTGAAGCAGATACTGAACAAGGCAGCTATTACATGGTAGGAAAAGTAAAGCACTCAGACATTTGCAGATCATTTTGTCTCCACTGGAAGAAGCGATACATCTACAATTGGCAAATTCATTCTGTTATTTAACGAATGATTTGTTTCATTCTTCACCGACTCTTAGCAGTATCATCAAGTAATGCCTTCCACCATGAACAGTGGCCAAGGACAGAATAAGTGATCCAGGCTTTGCTGTAAAGATCTTTGTTATTCTCCTGCTAGCACTGTAAAAAATATGATATAATTGAGTTTGAGGCTATGAGCCCTTAGGAAACTCTGTAACACTTTCCTTTTCTGCAACACTGTCTTCTGATTGTCATAGGATCATGGAAAGAAGGGCTACAAGGGACCTTACAAGGTCATCTAGTTCCAGTCCTCTGCTCTAGGCAAGATCATCCCTGACTCAACCATTGCTGTTAAGTGTCTGTTCAACCTGCTCTTGAAAACTTCCAAGGACAGAGATTCCACAATTCTTCTAGGTAGCCAGTTCAAATGCTTGATGGCCCTCAGTCAGAAAGTTCCTCTTAATTTCCATCCCAAATTTCCTCTGCCGCAGCTTGAAGCCATTGCTCCTACTCTCCTACCTAAAAACCACAAAGACAAGGATATCGCCATCTTCTCTAAATCCCTCTCTCAGTCCTCTCTTCTCCAGACTACATAACCCTATTTTTCAGCTTTTCCTCATAAGTCTTGCTTCTCAGACCCCTAATCATGTTTTGTCACTCTATGCTGGACTATGTCTAATCTATCCACATTCTTCCTAAGTGTGGGGCTCAAAATTGGACACAGTACTCCAGGTGAGACCTCAGCAGTGTTGAGCACAGCAAAAGTATCATTTCCTTTGATTTGGAAGTGACATTGCCATTAATATAACCCACTGTGTTGGCTTTTTCCCTTTTTTTTGCAACAAGAACTCATATTTAGCTTATGGCCTCTTGCAACTCCTAAATCCTTCTAGGCAACACTGCTGCCTAGCCATTCATTCCCCAGTATGTATTTGAGCATACAGTTATTATGTATCAAGTGATGGACTTCATGCTTGTCTTTGCTGAATCTCATCTGATTGATAACAGACTATTTTTTCCAGTCTGTCCAGGTTATTCTGGATCCTAGCCCTCTCCTCAGTGCACGCAACTCTGCCCAAATTGGTGTTGTCCACAAATTTGCTAAGTGATGATGAGCCGCACATAATCCTATCATCCAAATCATTAACAAAGATGGTGGACAATACAAGATTTAAGAAAGACCCTTGGGGAATGTCACTTGATACCATCTTCCAGCTATCTATTCAGTCACTCATCGAGTACAATGATCCAACCAGTTATGTATCAACGTTACATAAAGCATCTAGCCCGTCTGCTCCTCTCTACAAGTTAGAAAGTCAAGTTCAAGGCATCAGGCTTTAATTTCAAAGTAGTCAGTACTCTGAATCTAGCATATTCAAAAGTTCACCTATTACTCAGAGATAAACACTGCCATCAACAGTGATGTGCTTTAGCCATAATGGAACTTCAAAAACAGGAATTCACCTGTGTTTTACTGGGAACAGTCTGCGACTGAGGAATTAATTCCCAAAGGACTTAAAAGACGAGGACAAATCTCATTCACTTTCTACTCAAATGCAAGGCATTCTTTTGACTTCACTTTCCTGAAACGTAGAAGTATGTACATTTAAAAAAAACAACAAAACAACAACATCCAAATAAAAAACTTTGCATTATGCACAATGCTCCCTCAGAAATAATCTCCCCAGGATTAAGTCCTGATCTTAATCACACAACTAAATCACAAGTGTATATTAAAAGATGGAATTTAGATATTACAGTGATGTATATGGTATGAGAACCTATATAGAATAACAGAAGAGAGGTTGACGACATTGCTGGCACAATCTCAGGCCCAATCTGGTGTCCACTAATTAAATGTTTTACCAAACTATGGCAGACGAGATTACCAAACTACAGAATCTTTCTACTACATAGTCAACAAGACTGGCCACAAGAACAAAAGGTCATAGATTAAATTTAAACAGAGCCACCCCCACAAAAACCCCAGCTTTGCTGAATGCCTGCCCAAATAGGAAAGTCTTACACCCTTACTGAAAGATGTCCAGGCACAGTGCGCATGTTTGGGCAATGGAGGCAGAGGGGAAGGATGCTCACTGCATATGTGGTGTAGGGTGGGAAGGAAGAGGGGGGACTGCTGTATGTGCATGCAGTGCAATGGCCACCCATACAGTGCAACAGCTACCCACAGAGAGTGCAGCAGTATGGTGTGAGGAAGTGTGGCCCAGGGGCCTGTGGTTTGTGCTAGAGGGTCTTCCAGGGCATGCAACCCCTGCTAGTGCAGCGTGTACAGCATGCAGCCTCTGGCTGCTTAGAAAGTTGGACAGCGCTGACTTTATACATGCTAAGTGTATTTTTTGTTTACTATTCAGCAGTAGGTCTCATGAGTAAGCCATCATGCCAATGAAACAGCAACTAGATGAATTACTGTCTTAGTCTACATGAGTATTCACTTAATTATATGTCAAAGAAAATAAGGCAAATGTCTCTGAAACAGAACAGCATGCAAAGTGCCTTGTAAGGCCTTTTTGTAGTTGTGTTGGATTATTCAATAAATTCCCATGTGTTAACAACTTGTGGTCTGTAACATTCATCTAAATTTTCATGGAAAGCACTGTCACATTTTATTTTTCTATTTTTTTATGTTCAGCATGTTTAGAAAATAGAAGAAAGACTAGATTGCAATACAAGCACATGAGACATAAGCCTGAATTTAATCTGCAATTTATTTAACACTATTTTATGAAATGTTCCATTAAAAATGAATTAATAATTCAGGTGGTTAATGTCAGGTTTACATGTGTCTAAGTCAGTGGTTCTCAACCTTTTTAAATTCAAGATACCCCTTGGTAAATTCTAGCTCTTACTTTTCACTTGTTTTCTCACTACAGAAAAATAATGGAGGAATTTCTCTATTGTAAAAATCAAATGCTTTTACTCCTCTGAATCCCTGAAATCTCTGGGTTTACCTATGAATTATATTTGCACGTTATGGTTGACAATCATTCCTAAATCAATATTGCTCCATTTGACTGAATATCTTTTATTTCAAACAATTTAGAGTTAGGTACTCCCCTAATAAGTAATTCATCTCGTTAACAGATAATGAATCATCACATACAGCCTCAATTTATTCCCGACTGTTAACAGGGTACTAAAGTATGCATCTACCTTTAGGCACAGAAGTAATCCTGTGGATAAAAATTGGGACTGATACAAGAAACTTATATAACAATTTAAAATAGAGAGGGACTAATGCACGTCAATTTTTTCTTGGGTCTGTTCTATCCCAGTATAAATGGAAACTAAACTATAGTCATTTAGCAAGTGTGCTTTCAGAGGTAAACTGTCTTTATTCATGGAACAGAGTGGACACATATTACAGTACAGCAATATCATTACATCACAGCCACCCAGATGTCTCACCAACTTCTGCTCAACGATAAAGCTCCAACCACACAGTCTAAAGGTGTGTGCACAAGCTACTTTTTTGCCATTTAAAGTGCTTTATTGCTGTGGTTAACAGAAGTGCGTGACTTTACAGCACTTCAAAAATGGGTATAGTACTTTAAATTAACCCTTGTTAAATGAGGTATTAAATCTGAAGTACCATATTTCGCAGCACTTCAGCAATTTATGGCGCTTTAAATAACTTCCATACACTTGTCAAATTTGACCAGTGGAGAAGCCCCAGGAGGCCCCAGGGCACCCCCTGCCTCCTAGCTTGGAAAATGCAGGGAGGATCAGAAGCCACGCCCCACATCAAGCACTACACTTCTGTCATGTTTAAGGGTGCTGTAACTTTATATGCTATAAAAAGTGCTCTAAATTACAGTTCGGTAAAATGTGCATGGAGCACTTCTCTACACGTACTAAAATACAGATTAGATAAGCAAACTGATCTGGAGGAACATCATTTTAGTATGCCATACAGAATGGATGAACTTGAATAAGTCACTTAAAGAACAGCTGAACTCTAGACATGCACAAAACAGATGAAGCATTTTTGTCCCACAACCAAGTTATGGGTGCTGCAGCAACAGAAAGAGGCATCGCTTGTGCATGATTCTGGAAAAACATCTAAATAACAACAAGGATGTGAAAGGAAGAGTCCCACACTGAATGAAGTAGAATTGTTTCTTTTGTCCATATCCTGTCAACAGTTAGGCAACATGCTTAAGTCCTTTACTGAATTGAAACCTTATGAGTCACCATTCAGTAACTATGGTGGAAACCATTAACATTATTAGCCAAAAATGTCATCATACTACTTACTTTGGCAGTTTCCTCTGTGTTCAACTTGTTACCATTTAAGAGAATAATCTTGAAAGGGTTGCTAATATCCCAAACACTCTGGGTCAGCTGCTCAAAAAGAAGTAGAATCGTCAAGGTGTATATATATATATAAATAAATAAATAAATAAATAAATAAATAAATAAATAAAGTATAGTAGTACTAATACTACTATTACTCATAAATACACACATATATACGCTACATTATACACTCACTTAGGCATGTGTGCAATGTAGGAATGTTACACATTACAAGCTTTTGCAATGTTACTGGAAAAATCTAGAAAATATGGCTAAACATTTAAACTAACAAATAAATAGTTTTTTAAAAAATTAAGGCAGAATAATTGAGCAATGAAAGACAGCACTTAAAATGGTCTAAACAATATATTGCCACTGAAGTATGCCTGAAATACATTCAGTACCGGCTATCGAAAATTCAGAATAATAAATGTTACTTCCCACAGATTTCCCATAATCATCAGGCAAACGTAAACTGTTAAAAAATAAAGAAAGAAAACACTTCACAAAATATTATCACTGAATAAAAGTCTATCTTTGTTTCTAAGGATGACACTTGTGGAAATTAAAATCTTATTTGGTAGTACAGGCTCCCATTAGTTAGACATAAAGTCAAGAACTTGTAAAAATGCCAGTGTTTGTTATAATGGCAACGCCATGCAAAAAATGCACGTCTGAAGTAGACAAGGCTCTTCTGAGCTAGTGGAGACAACACTTCTACTGAAACTGAGGAAATTAATAGGTGTGCAAACTTCGGTCCGCAATTTGATTTGGTGGAGATTCGGCCTGATTCGGTGGCCAAATCTCCAAATCCAAATTGAATTAGAGGACACTTTAATCTCTCCGAATTGAATCTGAACCCTCCAAATCAATTCAGAGAGATTCAGACAGATGCAGCTTTAAATATTTTTTCTACATGCCTCAAGGTACCAGGCAGCTTATCAACACTATGATGGTAGAGCAGATGGAGCATCCCACAGAAGTGAAGAGCGTCCCCAGTGCACTCAGCAACAGATCTGGAAGTGGACCAGAGGTACTTCCGGGTCCTCCAGGGAGCATGGGGGGGGGGGGTGCTCCCTGCAGCCCCACAGCTTGGCAACTGGTGCTTCCTGGGTCTGGGGGGGTACCTGGGTCCCCCCATGACTGATCACACATCTGGGAAGGTGCAGGGGTGAGGGCTCCCCCACTGCACTCCCCAGTGGACCCAGAAGTGGACCAGAAGTACTTCTGCTCCACTTCCGGGTACACTGCTGAGCATGTGGGGGGCCCAGCCCGCACTCCTGTGGGACGCTCCATCCACCCCAGCATCACGGGGTTCAGGAGCTGTTCCTGGTACCTCCAGGTATGTAAAAAAAATATTTAAAGCTGTGTCTATGTCCAAATTGCTGATTCTTCAAATCAGCATCGAATCTTGATTCAGATTTGGCCAAATCGAATCAGGAACAGTGCTCTGAATCAATTAAATGAATCACTGTCCCCGATTTGGGCCAAATCCAAATCCAATAGGGTTCATTTTGCACAACACTAGAAATTAGCTATCTCCTCACAGAGCTTCTTCAGCAACTAATTTCAGATGATCCCTCCTCTTCTTTGTCTGAATGAAAAAGAGTTATTGGAAAAGGAGAACTGCTTTGAAACACAGGGTATGAACATAACCTTATTTGAAAGGGATAAGAAGTAGAGCCTACAAGGCCTCCAGCCCTGATGTAACATCTTGAGCAATTGCAGGTATTGCCCTGCAGACAGCTGTAGTTTGTATCAGAAAAAAGGAGTATAAGAAGAAAACCATATGTAAAGTCCCATGTTTCATATCCCTCAGGATGGTGCATTCCCTTATGTTAACTAAAATACTCAAATCAACTTACAGTAGCTGTACGTGTTTTTTTTGGTGGCAGAGGAAGAGGTAAGTTGGATGATTTTCGGTTTATGGCAGCTTCTATGGCAATCATTTCCTGGTCACACATTTTCTTTATGCTACAACACTCAACAAGGGTCAGCTGAGGAAGAGTCCTGTTCATCACGCAGTTACGGATATACTGACAACAGACATAAAATGGTTGGTTATAACATTGCTTTCATCGTTTAAAATTACTTTAGTTTATGATATTTAGAAAAAGGAGCTTTGGATATGTAAGAGCTGAACTGAATTAAAATGGTGAGCAATGTTTCCTATGGTTATTATTAGATAATTATTAGCTATCCCTCAAACTTTCCTATTTCCACTTCAATTTGCAAAACCATAATCAAATTTACTTTTCAATCTTCCAGTGCCATCCTAATCATAATACTAAGTTCAATTTTAATAAGCAAATCAAAGTTGTGTGTAGCAAACAGATTTAACAAAAAAAAATATCTTTGGAATGTTTTTATTTTGACATCAACAGTTTCTAAACTAAGCCAATTAGCTATTTAAAGAAATCAACTTTTTGGAATTTCTTCACCATATTTGAATAAAGAAAGATTGCCTTGAACACTGAATAGAAAAATATTCCTACCTGGAACTGAATTAATGGTTGATCACCAAAAACATATTCCAGTCTTCCACTAACTTGCAACACATAGTCACTTGGATTGATTTCCTCATCTTCCCGCCCACGGATAGTCAAACGTTTTCGGATTGCCAACTCATTCAGCTTGATAGGATTTATGTTAGGAGATACTTGAAAACTAAATACATCCTGATAAGATAAGGAAATATTTACATAGGTTTACATACGTATATATTTAAAGTAGCATTTAATTTATTACTTTTTATGGTGGGGTCAATATCAAATTGTCTTCCCTCTAAATAAAGTCCTACATGAGAAAAAGTTGTCTGATCATTTAAAAAAAAAAAAAAAAATAGTATTTGAATCTTCTTGATTTCGGCACAAAAATATGCCACCACCATAAAGTTAGGGCTGACAAACTATTAAAAAATTAATTGCAATTAATTACAAGATCAAAAAAAAAAAATCACAACTTTGATCTCAGTTAAACAATAGTCAACACCTCTCTAACCAACAGCCAAGAGCCCATACAGCTCCTCCCCCACCAACACCAACAGCACACAACCTGAGCCCTGAGCCCAGCCCGCCCTGCGCCTGCTCCGGACTCGCGCTGGACGGAGCAGACCAGCTGGAACCCATGCGAACAGCCTTGACCCAGCCTACCTTGCGCCTCCTCCAGACTCACCTGCCCACACTGAGCAGAAGTGGTAGCTGGGCAGAAGCTGCTGCTCCATGTGGGGAAAAAGCTGCCCCTTTCCCTCAGCGCTGCCGGGTCTTCTTGTTGCAGCTGCCTGGAGCCCACGCCCAGGCTGCCCAGCAGCTCCTCTGCACTGCTATTGCTGCCCCACTGGGTGGCCTTAAGGTGATGGTGGCAGAGAGGAGCCCACAGGGCTCTGGGCAGCTGCAGCAAGAAGGGCTCAGCAACAGTGAGGGGGAGGGGCTGCTTTTTTCCTTGTGCAGAGCAGCCACTTCTGCCGGGCCACCACTGCTTCTGTCACTGCTCAGCATGGGCAGGTGGTCCAGAGCAGGTGTGGGGTAGGCCTGGTTTGGGGCTGTGCTCAGGTTCCAGCTGGTCCACTCTGCTAGGCTGAGTCCAGAGAGAGTGTGGGAGAGGCTGTGTTCTGTACACCCCATGTCAAAATGGAGGTGTGCAATTAATGCTCATTACAAAAATGAACGCGTTCATTTGTTCTGCGGTAATCGCATATGTTAACTGCAATTAACTGACAGCCCTAATACATAATTGCTATTTTTTTGAAGATTAATAAATGGCTGTCAATATTCTGTACAGAGTATATCTGAAATCTGTTTTAAATTAAACATTTTAAAACGGACTGAATTTAGAAACTATTTGCATATTTCCCATTCTGCTCTGAACTGATTTTTTTGTGTTAAAAGGTTAAGATAAGCAGTTACTGAACCCACATTATAGCATCTCCAAGAATACCATAGCCATGAATAAAGGTGACATGAATTCAAGTCTTCAAAAAAGAAGCATCTTCTGTTGAAGCTTCCCTCTCCCACAAGCATATTGTTATGCATAAATTTATCTGTAACATCCCAGGCAGGGTTTTCATATAAAAAAAATATTCTAGAAAGCTGTAGCCATTGTAAAATATAATGTGTGGTCTAGCAAGCATTCTTTTGTCTTGCACCTTATTAATATATGGGCTGTGTCAGCAAGAAGGACAACCCTTCAAAAAGGATCATAACCATAATAAAGTCTGTCGAAAATCAATTCAGTATTTTCCCAATTTCAAAACTATGTCCCACACAGCTTCCTTCCCTAGAGCTGCTACCAGATCTTGAAGGTTTGTCTTTCTCTACCAAAACTGATGAGGGACAAGACAACAACATTGCTTTTCTTCACAATTGCTGGTGCTTCACTACAGATTTGGGAAGTGGGGGACAGGAGGTGGAGGGCATGCATCCTTACATGCATGGGAAGTGGTTTCACTCTTTCAAATACAAGGAGTCAGTTTGGTTGGCTTCACAGGGCACTTTTACATGTGATCTGGGGTGGTGGTGGGGTGCACTTTAAATTAGAATGGCTCCGAGAGCTGTTTTAATTAAAGCACTGCCATGACTCCTGCATCAGCTTCCCCATGTCCCCGTGCTTAAAAATGGCAGCTGGGGTTCCTGAACTAAAGCTTGCTCTATGAGTTTCAGTTCAAGCACCACCTCCATCATTTTTAAGCACGAAGATGCTGATGCATAAGACGCACGAAGCTGCTATCAAGTCTGCTCCAACATGCTGGAATTCCAGCATGTCGCAGCAGTCTCCACACTCAGAGTTTCCTTATTATTCTGGGTAGCTAATTTTGGACATTATTCCTTTTTTTCCTGTAATTCATCAGTTTGCTTTCCCCTGCTGAAAGGAGGTGTTGGTGTGTATCCTTGTCAGTTTATTATTCTTTTTAATTATTTATTTTAAATTCTTGCTTTTATAATGCTTTTAGAAAGCAAACAGAAAAACCCAGACTGGGACTAATGTACTAGAGTTGCTAGAATTTAACCACTAATGGCTTTCAAGACCAGGCCCAAGACCTTAAATTGGGCGCAGAAGTGTCCGGGACCTTGCCTACCTTCTGGCCCACACTGCCAGAGTGAATGCACAATCATGCCCCTTTGGCAACTCCACTCAGCTGAGCTGCCTAGTATGAAGAGCACTTCAGGCAGGCACCAGCTCATGAAGAGACCACCCTCAACTAGCAATGGAGCAGAATCTGCGTGGGGGCAGAAGCCTCAATTTTCAGTAGCTGGTACTTTCACATTATTTTTGTATCAGCCTCACAGACAGAGATTTATAATAACATATTTTGGAGATAACAAAATCCCTACACCAAAACCAGCTTCCATTCTTCCCTTTTTTGGGTCACTGATCAGTTGCCTAGCCTTAGCTAGTTGTACGCTGCTGCCAAAATAAGTATTGCTATTTTGATCAGTTTCCAAAGCCAAAAGACTGTTTCATCATTTTCTCCCATTTCAATTCATTTTTAGAGATTTTATCAGCAACATTATCAAAACAGTAGAGTCATAACTGGGAAGTTCCATGCTCTGGCGAGCAGTTCTGCACAGGGCAGTGCTGGCTGCTAGCAGCAGTGTGTATGACTCCCAGTTGCGATGGAAGCTATTTTCTCGCCCCCATTCGCCAGTGACTGCACCTGAGGCCGCTGTCTCAAGAGTTCCTCACCCTCTTAGTTATGCTACTGCAAAACAGTTAACTCAAAGTATGAGCAAATGAAAGCAATCACACCTGGGAAATGTATTAAATGGTTCTGAGTTGTTTTTTTTTTTTTTTGTAAATCATCCATTCTTACCCAATTCTACTGTTGTAAAAGCATAGCAGGGACATACTAGAGATACATACATGATGAAACTACTCCTACAAAGAGTAACATTTTGGCTAGGGACAGATATTACATAAACTGGTTTAAGTGATCAGAAACTGGTTTAAACTTGTAACAGAACAGACATTCAGTGCACATAAACCAGTTTCAAAATGGCTGAAACTGGTAGAAGATAAGTCTGGTTGAATGTAGTACCAGGCTTAACTGATTTGGCTCAAACCAGTTCTTGCAAATGTCTGTCCCAGACCCCTTCCTGGTTTAGAGTTAAACCAGACTCCCCCAGCATCTCAGCGTGCTCTCTGGGCTGGGCTCTCCAGCCAAAACAAGAACAGGCAGGAGTGAGGTTCTGGCCAGGGAGGGGTTTGATTCCCCCACTCTCTCTCTCACCAGCAGAGACCTGAGCCAGGTCTGCCAGGTGCTTCCCTCTCGCTGCTGCACCATGGCCCTGGAGGCAGAGGGGGCAGGGAGGAGAGTTAGTTTCCCCTCTACCCCGACTGGCAGCCAGGTCTGCCTGCCGTCTCCACCGCATTCACTCCCTGGTGCAGAATAGGCCCCTGCTGTCCTCTCTGCCAGACCCTGGAGGAATAACCCCTGTCCCTGCCCCCCACCCCAGGGGCCCTGTCTGGCTGTGCCCTCACACCACTACTGCAGCAGGAGTGGGTAGGGCCCTTGTTGCGGGCAGCAGCCCCTGTCAAATGTCAGGGAGTGCGAGCCCCTTACTAGTGGGGACACTACACTGAGAGCCAGCAGAGCTGCAGCAGGCTGCATGTGCTGCCTCTGAGAAGAGGCTCATGCTGACAGAAATGGGGATGGGGGCTGCTGCCCCAGTCACAGTAGCTCCTGCCCCACTGCTTCAGTGGATGGGTGGGGGTGGGGCAGATCCAGGCACTGCCTGCAGGACCTCTGGAGGGAGAAGAGGAGGGCAGGGAACGGGGTTCCCCGCTCTGCCCCGGGGCACCGCAGCCGGATCTGCCTGACCCAGCCACAGCCGCCTCTCCATCGGCACACAGGGCAGCGTCCGGTGGAATAAGCACCCTTCTGCCAGGAGGGGGCTGGCGCCAAGTGCAGACCATGTGGCAGCTGCAGACAAAGCAGCATTAGTCTGTGCTCAGGGCCAGCCTCCTCCCAGCAGGAGGGGGCTAATTCTGCCAGATACTGCCCTGAGCCGCGGTTGCAGCTGGGCCAGGCAGACCCAGCTGCAGTGCTTTGGAGGCAGAGTGGAGAACCCCACTCCTTGACCTCCCAAAGGCCCTGCAGGAAGTGTCTGACCTCGTCCCTGCCCAGCTGCTGTAGTGGTGGGGGGGGGGGGGGGAGCTACTGTGACTGGGGTAGCAGCGCCTGTCCCTGTTTCCCCAAAAGCAAGCCTCTTCCTGGCAAGGGCCGTGCTGCTGGGCTGGGGTGAGAACTGCTGCGGAGCATGGCAGCACTGAGAGGGCTTACAGGGCTCTGGCCCTCCAGATGTCAGTGCTGCCACACACAGCCTGCCACAGCTCTGCCAGCCCACTCCCCAACATTATGATAGGGGCTGCTGCCCCCGACAAAGGCCCTGCCTCCTCCCGCTGCAGTGGCAGGGTGGAGGCATGGCCAAACAGGGTCCCTGATGGTGGGGACAAGGACAGGGGTTACTCCTCCTCCATCTGGCAGAGGGAACAGCAGGGGCCTACTCCATGGCAGGGAGCAAGCATGGCGGTGACAGCAGGCTGACCCAGTTACCAGTGGAGGTAGAGGAAAAGCTACCTCTCCTCCCTGCCCACCTCTGCCTCAGGGACTATGGTGCAGCAGTGAGGGGAGAAACGCTCGGCAGACCCAGCTTGGGTTTCTGTTGGTGGGATAGAGGGGGGAATTAAACCCCTCCGTGGCCAGTTTAGCCCAGACTGGCCATGCCCCCCCATCATAGCTTCCCTTCAGCCAAGGGCTCTCTCTTGCGCCCCCAGGCGCTTGGCCTCAGAAACTGCAGGTCTGCATTTCCTCAGTCCAGAGAGAATGCTTGTCCTGTTACAAACTGGTTCAGTCTAGGCAGGTTAGATTAACCTGCAAAGGTTGAATCAATTCAGGCTCTAGCTTTGTGCAAGTCTGCCCCTTTATGCTGCACTGTGAAGGCAGTAAGAATTAAAATCAACTAACTGAAAATTAGTGATTTTTCTTGCTCAGAAAATGTAATTTTTGGGATTGGTCCTGATTCTACTGACACCATTTCAACCTAAATTCTTTAACATTTTTGTATCAATACTATTTGAAAATCAAAAGATAGGAGGTTTAGTGTAAGGCATGCAGACCTACTTTTTTTGTGTCAATTATACAATGCAATTCTCAGACTGAACACTATCAAATCATGCCCAAAGATACTCAACAGTGAATTACGGCACACAATATAAGCAATAGTTTTAAAAGAGGAGTTTTTCAGAAAGTCAAGCAACAGAATCTGAATATGGTCCCTACCATTCAGTGTTTTACTGGCCTAAAATCAGTCAGCAGTAAAAAAGCAAAATAGCAGTTGGCCAAAGTAGTTCTGAGTATACATGAACAAGTACATAAAAAGTCAGGGAGGTGCACTTAAAAATATAATAAGTTTCTAAAAAAAAAAGGATAAAATATCTTCAAATAGATATTTTATCCACTATCTACACTTACATTAAGTAATTCTTACTGCATTCCTCTTACAGAAGGAACAACAGTTTGCACAGCAGAAGAATGAGTAGAGCACTTTGTTCTATTAATGAATGAATTCTGACTTTAGTGACCTCAATTTCTAATGTAGGGTCCCTCTCCTTCAAAAGTCAAGGAACTGTAAAGGGAAAACATGGACCCTAAAGCCAACACCACAGCATTTAAACATTATTTCACTCAGCGTGCATTTGCTCTGTACATACTTTTTAGTCACTGTGCTTTCTAACCTGAGGACCAGATTATTTATCTGACTTCAAAGACAACAATGACTCTACCTGGCAGTTATCAAAATGAATGGCTACTACGAGATTTCCACCATAGAGCTTATCTTGGAAGTTTTCTGGGATAGAAGGTTCTTGTTCTGGGGGATAAGTGTGCTTTAACCAGTCCATCCAAGACAGGCTAACAAGTGACTGATTCTTCTCTTCACTGATTCGTCGCATTTTTGTACGGAATTCTTTCACTTCAGGGTCTGGTAAGGCATCAAATTCATGAAGGCCTGAAAGAGTCAGTCAAACAACAGGTATTTAGTGCATAACCACTGCTTGATTATTCACAAGTACATATACACAGCACATATGCGAGGTAGTAAGAAATTCATTTGAGCAACATTAACATATTTTAAAAAAAAGCAGTGGTCAAAGGCTATTTTACGGCTGCCCAACCTGTGGCCTGCTGGCTGCGTGTGAGCAACGAGGGCTTAAGTTGCAGCCCTGGGGCTCCTGCCGGACTGCTGCTCCCCAAATTGCTCCAGCTGCAACCGCTGCCAGAGTCTCCAGGCTCCCCCTTTCTCCTCTAGTCTTTCCTGTCTGTCCAGGAAGAGGGGCAGTGCATTGCACCACAGCTGGGAACAGAGGGTGAGCCTGGGACCATGCGAGTGGGAGTGTGTAAAAACACCTGTGCAGGTGCACTGGGGGGAAAGGCTACATGGCCCCTGGGCATGAAGCCCCCACTGATGCAGCCTGTGGGACATTTGGCCCCTGGACTACTTAGAAGTTGGACAGCCTTGTGCTACATGAAAAGCCAGTCAACTTGAGCTCATAAACCTTCTCACCCAAAATTGCTGGTGGACAGCAAGTTGAATTTGATTCTAAAGTTTGTAGCAATAACATTTTTAAATAACTTCTCAAAGAGAGAATTTTAATCTGGGTTAAATACGTGGTTCAACATTAATAGTGACATAGGACTTAACTTTTTAAAGGAAAGCTGCCCCTTTTCTGACCCCAGAAAGATGTCATAAAGATAAAAAGAGCACAAGCTTTAACCATCATCTTCCTCTTGTATCAGGAAATAGATATAGTCAAGTGGGACAGCTAGACATCAGAAAAGTTTGTAGGCCACCAATTTCCCCCTCAAAGATGAAGACAAGTATTTCAAAAGAGGCAGTAGAAGATTGACAGTTTGCAAGAAGCTGGTGTGGTAGCAAATGGAAAGTTTTCTCTGGATAGTGAGTTGTAATTTTTAATTATAAATCTAATACTCTCAAAAAACTAAAAAGGCTAAAAATTCCCACAAACCAAACCTGCTTGTGTGCCTTTCTAAAAAGGTATGTAAACTGCTTTGCCTGAAGCAAAAGAGTATGAAAGTGTCACATTTCTTTTGTACTTAGAAGAACATTGCCCAAGCTTTGCTAAAGCACCCACTGAAATCCACTTCAGCCTTACAAACTAAAAAATACTAGAATGCATCAATTTTATACTGTGAGCAGACATAACAGGAACTGAAGACTAGCTCTGTAGTTACAGGCTTGCAGAGCCATAAAAACTGAATTATTTACTCACAGAAATCTTTCAGAGTACTAAAGTTGAAACAGTTAAACTGGCTAAGTCAGCAACAGTTCCATTGTCAGTTTGAACAAATATCAGACAGTTTGTTGCTGAAACCTAAGCAGAACTTGCAGTCTTTATAAAAGAGCTAACAATTGTTCATTGTTCTGATGTGTGACGTATGACCTCATTAGTCGCTCTTTGTCTTCATTTACATAGCCAAGAGAACAATCTGACAGCATACTTGAAAATTTTGCATTAAAAAACCGAAGAGCAATTGATTGTTAAGTCTCTACAAAACAGCTTAATAGTTTTTCCTTATATGATGAATTATATAGAAAAAAATATTTAAAAAAAAAAACTATGCAGTGCAGCTATTTAAAAAAAACAACACCACCACCACAAAAGTTCATTGAATAAGAAAGGGAAAAATATACAAGGCAGAAACTGTTTCTACACACTTATAAAACCCTAATCACTATTCAGCTTTCGGTCACAACAGCCTTCAGAATATTGTACTTTACTCCTATCACTAATAAGATTATACACTACACTCTTCTGTTACTTAACACGATAACTGGCTTTTGAAACATATCAAAAGCACACTGCACTGCCATATGATAAACTGAAATCTCAGTCTCCTTAAGAGAGATTCCTATTTAGATTCAAGAGCAGCCTCCAGCTTTACTTAAGCCCTCCAATTAGCTCTGAAGGGGGAAGGGAGGCAGTAGTTGAGCTACTCAAGACAACAGAAACTTATTTGCTGTTTAGATCATTGACCTAGTGTTGCAGGCAGATGTCAATGTAACAAAGTCTGTTAGTACAAGGATGAAGAATTAAAAACAAATCTAAGAGCAAAAAAATTTATTTGCCTGTAGTTTTTGCCCAAATATCTCACATAAACCCTGTGTGAAAAGGAACGGAACTACCTCTACCTCAAAACTTTATGATAGTCTGAGGCAGCAGTAGTTTGATATGAATCCTATCTTACTAATCATGACTGGGAAGGACCACTAATAGATATCAGCTTTTAAACTTCAAACCACCTCTTGATGCTGGCCAGGAAAAGGGTTATGATCTTTATGACCACCACCCATTCTATGCTTCATTTCTTCATTTTTTAAAGCACTTCTGCAGATGTCTTCTTGCCTGACTGGCCAAGAAGAATCTGTCTGCAAAGCTGCAGTACCAGCATTTAATGAGATAGAAGCAGTGGGTAGGGCGCTTCCACATTTTCAGGGGGGGAGGGTGGGGACGACTAATCCCTGTAACAGAAATAAGCTCAATGCAATTTTTACAATGGCTGGTATTAGTGTGATAATGGAGATCAGAATTTTTCAAGCCGTTTGTATCAGCCTTTAAATGAAAAGTTCTAAAAGAGAAAACAGACAAAAAGTTCTACTCATCTGCATGCCTCTTTAACAAAGTAATTTCTCCTTCCCTTTCCCCACACACAACAAATGAAACAAAAACAAAAAACTCTTTCAAAGTTACCTTTTCCTATGAGAACACCTATTCTGGAATCCAATTTTTCCCCTGGATCACAGTTCCGTGTTACAAGTTTGAGGACAGGAAGAAAGGGTCTAACATCACAGAGTCTTCGGGTTTCATCCTCTAGCTCCTCATGTACTGCTGTCTGGTTCACACATGAGAACATGTAAGAATCAATCTCCATAAGGAGATGAAATAGGGGATAGCTGTGTGCTTGCTTCCATAGTAGCTGCAAATAAGAAAAAAAGACCCCATACTGTTAAGGACCCTTAAACAAGTATTTGGAATTTTTCTTTTTTCACTTACCTATTTACCTTAAGAAAGTTCACAGTTAATATAGACCAGTTCCCATTTTCTGTATGATAAATCTAGAAACACCAAATAAAGGGAAAAGTGATACTAATTATCACTGCCTTTGTTAGGTCTTCTAACAGAGGATTAACAGTTGCCTTCTTGTTAGGTCCTGTCTTTACTGCTAAATAAAAAAAAATGGTAACCTAAAGAATTTTCAAACCCTTGTGTTCCTCAGGTAAAACACACAATATAGTTAAGTAAACCAGGATGAGGTCAGTTTTAAACTCCTCTTAGAGCTGACCTCACCTATTTTACCTTGCAGTAAAACTAAATTGAAGGTAGTCATCATTTACTGCAGCAATAGAATACCAACTAATCCTGGAGCCAGTCCCCTGTGCTGACTAGCAGACTGTCACCACCCTTCTGGAGCCCTCTCACAATACTTTCCTCTCCAAAAATTTTTGTAAATGATTTCTTCTTTCTTGAATATCCTCTAAAATCTTATTTGGGATGGGAAGCATGGTTAAGTGCTGAGAATTTCAAGCAATTAACTGATAAATTAGTAACTGGTTACATATATTGCATCTACTGCTTCCACTTTTCTAAATATCACAGAGATGAATATAAAATGGTTGGAACAGACAACTGATTCTTTTGAGGATTTATCTTTTTTTTAAAATCAGTAATTCCAGTAAGCTATGGGTTAGAAACATAACAAGTAAAATATCTATTGTGTACTTTGGCAAAACACTTTTTAACACCATAATTCTGACCGACTATAAGATCCTAGATCTTGAAAGCTAAATTAGTCTGCCTTCTGTTTAGATGACTAGGGTACCAAATAAATTCATTTTCAGATATTTTATTTTTTATTATTTTGATACTACAGTGATGGGAACGGGATGTTAGTTTGTATATAAAAAAGTTTGAGAGTCATGGAATTTCTAAGATCCAACCACTGAATAGTAATAAAACCAGCAGATATGAGGAACTACAGTTACCCTTAGCAGTGAAGACTACATAAAAGAAGCCAACAGACAACTCTCTGACACTATCTACTATAAAAAACTAGGGGAAGATCCAACCCCCTTTTCACCTCAAAATTCAGGCCATTATCACATTTCACAGAAGTTTAGGGGTGGAAAGGACCTCATGAGATCACTGGGTCCAGCCCCACTGCACTGCTCTGGGCTGGAAAGACTGCTGGGGTCAAATAACCCCAGTAAGGTGTGCATCCAGTCTCCTTTTGAAGATTTCCAGGGCAGGTGCCTGAACCACCCCCACTGGGAGTCTATTCCAGAGTCTGGTCACATGAACCATGCAGTAGTTTTCCCTTATATTCAGGTCTGAAACCTTCTTCTAGGAGTTTATGACCATTGCTCCTGATTTTCCCCTGGAGCACTTTGGTGAATAGTTGCTCGCCTAACTCCTGATGCTCTCCCCTGATATATTGTAAGCTGCCACCAAATCCCCTCCAAGTCTTAGGCTGAACAGTCCCATATCTGTCAGTCATTCCTCCTATGGCTTGCTCTTCAGGCCTTACCAATGCAGAGTCGAGTGAGAGAATAATTTCACATTTTTTCCAGGAACCTTATATTTCCTAGCACTTTGAATATGTAATCATGATCTATTCTGTCATATGTTTTTCTCTAAATCTAGGTTTGCTATAACTCTTTGTTTTCCTCTCTTGGATGTGGGACAGTATCTCTGATCAGTCACTCTAATCACTTGGGAGATCCTTCTACCTGGTACTGTGTATACTTGGTCTTCATGTATTATCTTCTGGAGGTTTTTCCTTATCCTCAAAGCTGCATCTTGGCCATTAACTTATAATTCCTATTAAGGAGTGTAATCAGTCTCCAGTTTTTCAGGAGTTACTTCTCCCCTACTTGAGGAGTAAGATCGCAATAACTCTTGAAAAATCTCTCCCTGCCTCTCCTGTGTCCGCTATTTCCTCAGTAACTTCCTTACCCATGCCCAAAACTCTTCCAAGGTAAGTAGTTTGTCTGTTTTTGATTTCCCTCTTTGAAATGTTTTTAAGAACTACTCACTTCCTTTATCTTTTCTTCCATCGCCTTTGCTTCCTCCTCCAGTACTTTTTCTTAAATCTGTTCCAGCAAATCCTTCATCATCTTCCTATTTCCTTCTGATGTAGCTCTTCATAAAATCTCATTGCCTCCAACACCTCTTCCTGCTTTTCCACCTGGGTACCATCATCTTTCTGTACTGCTTTTAGCTCTTTCTCCATCTTCACTCTAGCTGAAAAAGTACTGGGAGCTCTCTATTTTCTCCCACCCAGGGTGCTAAAAACATTCTCCCTCTTGTCTTCCTATTTCTTGCCTTGTTTCTTCTACTTGCTCTCATACCCGTCTTCCTTCTGCAGCTTCTTTTAGCAGCTCCTGTATCATCTTTCTCTGCAGCTCTCTCAGCTCATTTGTTCTTCTCCCCATGGTTCTTCAGCCTTCCTTCCTGGAGAATTCTCCCATCTTCTTCTTCACCATCATTCACCATCCTCTGATGCTCCCAAAACATTGTGTCAGTGTTCTCCATCTTTCATACCATCTCATGTAAAATTGGCATAGCTCCTGATCTTGTAACAGTTGCACGGCAGTTGCAACTGTAACAGTTGCACATTTAACTTCCACATTCCCCTTCTGCTTATGGGGCTCTTACCAAGACTCAGTTCCTCCTTCAGCTTCCAGCGATCACTAAATGCCACAATTACGGTTTCTTTCTTCAATCTCTCTCCTTATTTTGATACAAACACAAAGTCAGTTCTTGATGGTTTCCTTCCACTGGGGTCAGCTCTAGTGAAAACTCTATCCCGTGCCTGCACAACTCTCAGTGACTCTTATTTATTATATTTATTAACAATCCGGATGAACTGTCTAAAGTTGTCTTCTCCTTTCCCTGTTCTGTCACCTACTTCTATTATACAACCGAAGTCCCCAGCTGTTATCTATGGTCTCCTTCTGACCACCACCGTTAGCTTCCTAAGCATAGCCTTCCTCTCCTTTCACTCTGGTGGCACATACACATTTCTAATCCTGCTCCCCCTGGCTGATCGTATCATTCATTGTAGTTTCCAACTGATGATATCTTCCACCTATTTTACTCTCAACTTTGGATTCCTGAAAAGTATTGCTACTCCTGCCACTGGGCACTCCCCTTGTGCTGAGACACTGGGGGGGAGGGGCATGAAATGCCCACCAAACTGCCCCAGACAACCTGCTGGTGGGAGGAGGAAAGCATCAACCACCTCTTCTACAGCTGCCTGTATGCCAGGGAGGCGTGGAGGACAGTAAGCAAACTCCTTCAAATAGAGATGGGTTGAAGACCCTCAGAGAAGCTGTGCTGTTCAGCCATCTGACCAAATAGAAAGGAACCCCAACAATCAGCTTTGACCAGTTCACCTCCTGCTTCAGGAAAACGCTGTGGAAGACCAAGAACCCGCTCATGTACAGGCACATGAACCTTGCAGTCAAAACACAGTCATGAACTGCATCAAAACATGGCCAAGTGAGCTATCGTTGCAAGACAGAAGGCGAAGACAAGGAGAAGACAGAGGAAGACACATGGAGGAGGAAAGAATGGCAGAGACTGTTTAAGGGCAGCACCTCTACATAAGATGACAACAACAGTGAAAAAAGAGATCAGCAATGCTGACAGAGAAGATGACATAGACTATGAGAAGAAAGATGATGACAAGGAAGATGGAGACTTAGGGCTGGCAGAGTCATGAAAGGACTGGGGAAAGAAACAGAGGGGTTGTGGAAGAGGGGACACAGAGGCAGCTAGAGGAAATGGTGATGGGCAAGTGGGCGTTCAGGAATGCAGTTACATTTTATTGTAATGCCAATGATGATGGTCAACTGTAAACGTGTTATGGACTGTCAAGTGAACTGTATTACAAGACAGGAGAGCAAAAGTTTAGCTACATACATTTTTACAAGTAGTTTATACTAGATATAAGGACGTGCCAAAGTGCTGCTCGAAAGAGTGTTTATGAAACACCTGTGATAAAACTTGCCATACTTCCAAAAAAGGTAACATACAATCAATTCTAATGAACTAAGTCTACGGGTACTACATGCAAATTGCTACAGCCACATTTAATCTCAAGGTTATTGTTTTCAAACTTGTTCCTCACTTCCATGTGCTCAGGCAGAGGGGGAAGGGGCTGTCAGGAGAAAAGCTTGGTGGGGGGAGGGAAAGCAGAGTGCAAAGGGCTAGCTGATCCCCCAGACTGATTTTCCCTGCTGTAGCAGTAGGAGGGGCAAACCTACTAATTCAAGGCAAACCTACACTAATTAGATTCTAGATCTGGAAAATTATAACAAAATTTATAAACTTTTCCATATATAATCCAATTATTGGCGGGGGGGAGGCTGTCATTTTATAATCCAGGTCATCTTCTATTTGAGAAAACACTAAGTCATTTTTCTCTTGGAACTGCCATTTTTGTTCCAGTAGGAACCGTGTGAACACCTGTACACTTTTCTACTGGACAGCTGCAATTCTCTCAGTAAAAATGCAATGCCTGTATGTGAGCTCTTTATGGGTTTAGGTCAGGCATGCATTCATGTTAAAAAAAAAATCACTTATGCATATGTCTGCACATTGCTACTTATTTTTGTTGCATAAATCTATCATAACAGAAACATTATTTTTTGTAATTTGTATTGTAATAGTCCTTTGAGGCCAGGTCCTCCTAAGTGTTACCTGCTGTGCAAACATATAATAGAAGAGGATGACTTTGTAATCTATAGTTATAATCAGATGGCTATGACAAACTAATGAGACAATTCCAATCAATGCAGAGCAGTGGCCACAGCATCCAACTACTGAACACTATCATGCATTTTGCAGCAACCATAGCATAGGTGCGTTTTAAGAGTGAAAGTTAGAGGGAGATATGATGGTGTGGTTTATTTTGTTTTGGGGTTTTGTTTTGTTTTTTAAAGGAGGAATATGCTAGGGGTGCACAGATAGACATTTTTGGGGCTGATACTGATAGCTGATTTTTAAAGAAGGCATATCACCTGATCTCGATCCGATTTCCGATAACCCACAGCTTGAAGAGCAGCGTCCAGCTGTTGTAGTGGAAGGGGACGGGTGAGGGATGGGACATTGAGAGGGACAGATCAAGGCCCTGGCAGTGAAGGAAGGAGTGGGGCTGGGGCAAGTGCTCCCTAGCTTGAGTGGGACAGGTACAGGACAAAGCCATGGCTTGTCCAGGGAGCACAGGGGGAAGGGGGGACAGCCTGGGGTTCGGGCTGCACACAGCTCTTCCTGGTCCACCCCATCCTGTGCCAATCTAGGGACACCCGCCCCCACCATGCCCTCCTGGAAAAGTGGCAGGAGCAGCGGTGTGAGCTGCCAGACAAGCCACCGGACAAGCAGCACACAGTGGTGGGAGCCACACCCGCCCCACCCCCACCCCCAGACAAGCCAGGGCTCTGTCCTGCACCCACCCCACTCTGGCTGGGCAGTGCTTGCCTCAGCCTCTGCCCCAGCCCCACTCCTTCACTGCAGGGGCCTTGATCTGTCCCCCCCCACCTTTTTCCTCCCCCCCACAACTGATTTACCAGCTGCACACAGCTCTCCATGCTGTCGGGCTGTGCTCCTTGCTGCCTATATGCTGTGTTGCAGCTGTGCACATGCACGGGCCACTTATTAGCCAAATTATTGACCATATTAAGCCATTTTTCAATACAGACAATTTTCTTTATATCAGTGCTAATCTGACATCAGACCAATGTGTTGGTGCACCTCTAGAGTATACTATTATGCATTCAAGCAGGGATAGTCAGTCTGTGGCACACATGCCGTAGGCAGCTTCTGTCTGTGGCATGTGGCAGACTGGGACGGGCAGAGACAGCACAGCAGCAGATGCATCATAGTACAGAAAACAAAACAACAGTTATGGTAAAGGGAACAGAAAGCAGAGCAACAGATCAGGCAAGGATCACAGGGCAGGGAGCAAAGTAGAGCAGCAGTTTCCCCAACCTTTTTAGACTCAAGGCACCTCTTATCTGAATACGGCCCCACAAAGAAAATGCTAGCCGTTAGTGTTCACTCATTTTCTTGAGAACACAAAAATAATAGAGCAATTATTCTATTACAAAGAACTCAGAAAGACCATCAGTCTGGGTATGACACCTACGTAGCTCCCTTTACCAGCAACATGCATAATCTCAAAGAGCGATATAGACTGCTTCTTTGACTAAGCCTAGTTATAAAACCACAAGAATTTGCATTAAAAATTATGTCCTCAGTCCTTATCAGCTTTTCCATTATTCTTCCAAGAAATGATGCCAGCTTGGCCAGCCTATAGTTACCCAGGTCATCCTGTTCATTTTTTTGTTCTGCTTCCTAGTATATCAGTAGCATTCTTCCAATCTCCTGAAATATTTTAAGCTAAAGTTCAAACATGATGCTAAAGGTATTTCCATGGCCACTGCTATATTCAGTTGTGAGAAAAGATGACATTGCCATCTACTCTAAAATAAGGCATCCACTACAAATAAAAAGGTTTTTAAATACAGGTTTCCCTTGATTTATGAGGGTTCTTTATATGCAAATTCACCCCTACATGATGAACATATTTAGACCCATGATTCATCATCTGTGAGGTTAATTCACTCTTACGCAATCAGCACAGATGCCCCCTGCCCAAGCCTAAGTCTGTAGAGGGAGGGAAAAAGGCTGTGGCCCCACACACTACAGCCCCATCTGCAGCAGCCCCAGCTATGTCCAGCCATTGGCCCGCACCATGCTCCGCCTGTCCCCCCCACACCTGGGTTCCACCTGTACCCACTCACCTCTGCTCCTGGGCTGCACCGTGCCCTGGTGCAGGCAGCTGGCGTTGGCTGCTTCCAGGGCCGCTCCAGCACAGGCTAGGGCGAGTGCCATGCCCCACGCTGCCCAGGGCTCCCCTTGTCCGCGCTCACCCCAGCCTGAGCTGGAGCGACCTGCACAGTGCAGCCCAGGAGAGGTGAGTGGGGACGGGCGGAGCCCAGGCGTTGGGGGGACAAGGGAAGCACGGTGCAGCCGAGCAGCTGCAGGCAGCTGGCACCGGCCACTCCTGCGGCTGCTGCAGATGGGATTGGGGCAAGCATCACTGCTCCTTCTGCTTTGCTGCCTTGTGTAGCCCTAGGAGCAGTACCCCTCCCCCTCCCCCTTCCCTAGTCCCAGCCTCACTCCCTCCCTCACCACTATGGGAACCTATCCTCATTTTCAACTGGTATAAACCTTTAACAGAACAGAAGCTCAGTGCACATAAGCCAGTTTCAAAATGGCCAAAACTGGCTTAAGATACACCTGGCTGACTGTAGCATCAGACTTAACTGATTTTGGTCAAACCAGTTTCTGTCCCAGATCCTTTCCTAGCTTAAGTTAAATCAGAGTCCACCAGCATCTCAGCATGCTCTGTAGCCCTGGGCTGGGTTATCTGTTCCAGCCAAGCAGGTTTGGCCCCACCCCTCTCCTCCCTAGAGATAAGGGTGGGGATGGGAAACCCTGCTCTGGAGCGCTGCAGAGTCAGCCTGGCAAGGGGGCAGCAGCTCTTGCCAAGAGGCCCTGTCCCCCCACCCCCCTCGCTGCTCCAGTGGCAGGGGCAGGACCAGGGCCAGACCCTGGTAGCCTGAGGAGAAGCAGGGTTTTAATCTCCCCATTGCAGGGGGGGGGAGGTTGGGAGGGGGTGGTGCAGGCACCAACAGGCTCTGCTTGTGCACCCGGGGCTGCGCACCAAGGGCCACAGAGGTCAAATACCAGTAGCTTGAAAGGAAGTGAGGGTTTTAATGCTCTCCCCCCACACTGCAGGCAGCAACAGCAGGGGAACCGACATGGCATCCTGGGCTAGTTATGGAGCCCAACTCTCTGCCACCTCCTGCTGCAGCAGCATGGCCCAGGAGGTGAAGGTTTGCACCCGCCACTTCCAGCCCTGCAGAGGAGCTGCAGTTTGTAGGTGCACTGCATCTGCACCGCAGCTCCCTGCCCCCTCCCTCTCCTGGTGGTGGTGGAGTGAACTATTGTAGTGGGCGCAAGTGAAGCATCTGTCACCTGCTCGCTGTGGCACCGGGCGCTCGGGGCAGGCTGCAGCAGTCCAGTCCAGTCCAGCCCAGCCCAGCCCAGCCATGTGGCCCAGTGGCCTAGGCAATGACTGGCCCATGGCAGCCAGCGGGTGACAGGTGCTTCACCCACACTCACCGCGATGGTTCCCTCCACTGGCAGGAGAGGAAGGGGCAAGCTGCCATGGGCCAGTTGCTGCCTAGGCCATACTCCTGGGCTGTGGGGCCAGGCACTTGAGGTGATCCATGGCAGGCCAGGGGTGAGGGCCTCAGTGGGGAGAGGCAATGGACTGCCGCAGCTTGGTTTGGCCCAGCCCTGTGGCCCAGGAGCGTAGACCGTGACTGGCCCACGGGAGCCCATTCCTCCCTCTCCCAGCAGCAGCAGCGGAAGGAACCATCATAGCGGGCACAAGTGAAGCACCAGTCACCCGCTCAACAGCGCTGGGTGCTCGGTGTGAGCTGCCACAGGCTAGTTGCTGCCTTGGCTCCTGGGCTGGACCAGGCTGCAGCAGTCAATTGCCTCCCCTCACCAACCTATGCCCCTGGCCTACAGCAGCCTGCCCTGACACCCAATGCCACAGTGAGCAGGCAGCAGGTAACAGGTGCTTCACCCGAGAATACTACAATAGTTCCCTTAACTCCCACCCCCCTTCCTCTCCCAGTGGTGGTGGCAAGCTGCAGTTGCAGCCTGCCTGCAAACCACAGCCTTCACACAGGACAGGAGGCAGCTGCCCCAGTCCGGGTCATGCTGCCACAGCAGGAGGCAGTGGTGAGTTGGGCTTGGTAACTAACCTCATCTCCCCTACTCCCTGCACCTAGGTTGCATCCCCTGTCCCTGCCCCCCTCCCCACAGCCAGCTGGCCACTCCCTAGACAGACTCAGCCCATGGCACCATGCTGGTGCCCTGCTGCTGCTGCCAGCAATCAAGGGGGGTGCAATTAAACCCCTCTTCCTCTCAGGCTACTGGCATCTGGCTGCTGCAGCCCCAGGTGCATGAGCAGAGCCTATTGGTGCCCA
>NW_017728910.1:44090056-44092881 GCF_001723895.1 Crocodylus porosus | reverse complement strand
CCAGGGTGGGATCCCTGCAGGTCAGGATGGCAGGTTTAAAACCCTTCTCCAGTCATACTCAGGCCTATCCAGCCCCCCCTCACCTTAGTTTCCCTCCAGCCAAGGACTCACTCTACCGCTCCCCAGTTTAGGGCCTCAGCCACTGCAGGCATATCTATTCACTTGCAAATTTGTTCATTCTAACCTGCAAAGATTGAATCAATTCAGGCTCTGGCTTTGAATGCCTGTCCCTAGCTTAAGAAATAGTGTGGAAGGTACAGTTTTCACAGTCTTTATCATTTGATGGTAGTTCGATGGCCTATTAATTAATGGCTTATACTGAAATTGAACCACCACTTGCATATGAAAAGCTTTTATTATCCAATTATTTCTTGTGCCGTCTACCCATTTAAATTAAAGACGTGTCTTTTTCCCCTGTTCAAGGTCTCATGTTCTGGTTAAACCTTTGAAAATCTTCCTTTCTTTCTCTGACTTCATCACCCATTTTTGTATAGGTCTAATCAACTTCCCAGTCAGAGTCTCCTGAAGCCAAGACTCTTCATTTTCTCAATAGATTTGCTTTAGACTGATGGAGTAGTCTCCAAAAAACAGCTTTATCACGCTATTTCCATCAGCTTGACAGAGATATCAAGCTAGGTTTTTGGAAACAGGTAGCAGGCAAGTGTGCATCCATTGATTTCTATGTTTCTCAAAATATCAATCATCATCTCAGTGCATTTGCTTTTCTAATAAAGAATGTTCCTCATAAGTGCAGCCTTTACAATATAAGGAGATCAGTGTGGTTTCGGGTTTTTCGCATTAAATTTTCTTAACATATTTTATATTTACTATTACTATAATTTTATTATTTCAAGGTTTTTTTCTATCAAGTTCCCCCTTCACACCCTGAAAACATAAAGCTATTCATGTTTTCCTAGTCCCTAGAGATATCTATGACTTTGTTGATCTCAAAGGCTATACATGCCTTACCAAAATTGGAGTTCCCCCTGCTTTACTTGTGGCCGGTTAGGATGTTATGCCTTGTGGGTTGTGTCAGGGTTGACTGCATAGTTTTTCTAGCAGGTTAGACAATTGATTCACATATGTGATGGTTCAAGTATGGATGATCCTGCTTCATGCAGAGGGTTGGACTAGACCTCTTGCAGTCCCTTCCAGGCCTACTTTTCTATGATTTGATTAAACGTACATTAAAAATCAAGCTCAACTGAGCTGTACCATTAGATGACTTGGTCAGTTAATGCATTTAATTTAAATATAATGGATCTATTGCTTATTTATAATAAAGCAAGATGGGCTTTAATTCCTTTGAAGGAAGTTCATCTGTTGTATTGCTGGTACTGATCTATAAACACCAGCCAAGAACACAAGGCACATCTGTCAACTCTTATGCTCTTCATTATTTACTGGGTTACACCAGCACTTTTTGCTATTAGGAAGCTAGTGAATAAAGAACTTAATGAAAGTTTCCAATGTCAAACTTCCTTGGTTTTTTAGCTCTAAGGCAGTTGGCTCTTGAACTTCTTTTACTGAATTTCCATCAATATGTTTATCAAGCCTAGATGTTGAGTTTTCATATGGAAAATAGCATTAGAATGACTCAATCTATTTCTCTTTGTAAGAAAAGCCACAAAAATGTTACTTGAAATGCATTTTACAGAACACTCCAAGTTGGTATGGAACAAAATAACACTGCTGTTGGCACATACAGTGTTACAGCTGACTAAACCAGCATCTCTTTGTAAATGCTCTTCATACTTTGTCAAGCATGAACTGACAAAAATAAATTCCATTACAAAGAGACTTTAAATTGTATATTTTTGCATGTCATTTTTTTCCTGAAATGCCTGCATGTCACACATTCATAACAAACCACTTTCAATTGGTTTCATGATTTTATTTCTCCTATGGAATAACCAATTACTCCTCAGTAAGGCATTACCACCACTTCATATTAAACAAACAGTGAGATATGATGAGCTTCCTTAATAAAAGGGAATAATTTCTTAAAGGAATACCTTTGAATTTGATAGCTGCAAGGCTCTGTCCACTAGGTAGCACTTTAGTACTAAATTAGACATAGCAGGATTTGGATTCAAGGAAAAAGAACTACGATTATGCGACTGAAGGAGGAAGGAGAGGAGAGAAGTTTGAGAAAGTGTAGGGGTTTATTAAAAAACAGAAAAAAGGACATTTTCAATCATTTCTAAATTTTTACTGAAAGTACAAGTTTATAATATTAATTTTTACACAAATCAGTAAAGAAAACTGGGGCATTTTGTTTTGGTGGAAAAACAGAATGAATGTACATTCAGTTTCCAAATGTTAGATGAACTATTTTACTGTTTGCTTTACTGTCAAACTTTCCTGGCAAAACATCCTGCATAGTTTTAAGACTATTTTCAGGTTACTGAACCCCAGTCAGGAATCCGCAGTTCTTTGTGTGGCCTCTCATGATCTTACAGTTGGATTTTTTTTTCTTTTACCCTCTTAATATTTTTATTTTCAGAAGTCTGCTTTGCACATTGTCCAGAGAGAAGAGAGAGGCTAGGGGTTAAGAAACTGAACTGCAATTCCAAAGACCTGCCGCAAATTTTGTGGCAGTGCTACAGACTTCCTGCATGCTCTTGGGCATGTCACCATTTCCCTGGCTCTGTTTTTTCTAATGCCAGGCACAGCCAGGGTGCGCATTTCTACAGGTATGATTTTTAAGTACATTTAATTAGGGTTACCATATTTCCAGTTCCAAAAAAGAGGCTACCTGTCACGTGGGGGGGGATTATATGTTGCCAGTGCCCTGCCTCTGCTCATTCCATTACTCCTCATTC
>NW_017728910.1:44079889-44089766 GCF_001723895.1 Crocodylus porosus | reverse complement strand
GCCAGCTGGGCCATGCAACTCCTTACTGCCCTTGAAGGGCCCCCAGACCCCCTTCCCCACAGGAGGGGCAGGCATGTCTGTCCCTCCCCTCCCTCCCCAACTCTCTTGCCCTGCTGCAGCCCCAGAGTCTGGACAGATTCTCCACCTCCAGCAGGCACTGCCTCCCCCCACACACCCCAGCCATACACACACACACCCCCAAGAACCTCCCTCCTTATAGTCCCCCAGACAGTTCCCAAGCTCTGGCCCTCCAACCTCTGTCCCACACAGACTTACCTACATCCAGCTGCCTGGGATGCTTCTACCATCCTGCCTAGCTGCATCACTCTCCTAAGCAGCTACTTGCTAGGGCAAGCTGGGAAAAACTTTGAAGCTGAGCTGACCAAAATCCCAGATGTTTGATCGTATTAAGAAAAAACCCCACCTGGACAGGGGTGGAGGGCCCAAAAAGAGGACAAGTCTGGGAAAATCTGGACATATGGTAACTCTAGTTTAATGTCAGCATGGAAATGGCAACCCAGGCCCACTGGTCTTCAGTTCCCTTCTCTACAACAGCAACAACGTCCTCCTCATTCTCCTCTTTTACAATGTTTTTTTTTTTTGTCTTACTACTTAGACTGTTAGTTGGAGCAAAGCTATCCCATAAGCATAAACATTTATAAAACACGTAGCACAATGCGTCTCCAATTTGACCTGGAGCCACTAGATGCACCGTAATATGACACTACTCACTTGACATCACTTAAAACTTCTCTCTCTCATAATGATGAGCCTCAAAAAAAACCCAAAACAAAACAAAAAAACCAAACACAAAAACCCGTGTTAGGTTGTTGCATTTTTCCCCTTTCTAATTCAAAGTCAGCCCTCATAGTAGTTAAGTCTTTCACATGAGGGGCCAGGGCAAGAGAATCAAGCAATCCCCTCAATCTTCAGTGTCAGGTCAACCACTACAGTTAAGCCAAACCCATATTAAAGCCTAAGCTCAAAGCCTAAACACTGTTCACTGCATTTATTTGCTTATAGTTTTCTGGCCCAGCAACACCTATTTAATTTATCAATTACACTATGATGAATAGTAAATTTCAAATAAATTAGATTCCATCTTTCGATGCCCTACATGTTTGCCTTAAAAAAGTTTTTTGTAAACCACTGAAATTGTAATCCCAGAAAAACCTGAAACTGGAAAAAGGCTGATGCTTTGTCTAGAACAGTAAATGTACTAGATTGAATAAAAGGTCTGTGATAAACCACATCAGCTCAAGCATGCTATAAAAAATGGCAGCACTTCTCTCACAACACACTCAAACACCTCAAAATTGAAACAAATTGTATTTAAACTTTGAGAAGGCGCTTCATTTTGATTAAGTGACAGCATTCCCTATATGAACAAAGGAGTTGAGAGCGTCACCAGCTCAGGTGACCCTTCTATTAAGCTGCCCTGACTGACATATACAAAAATATATATCATGATGAAATAAAAACACCTGAAAACCATTACATTACCCTACAACAACATGTGGAACAGCTACTGTGTTTCTATGGACAGTTATATAGTTTTTTCAAAAAAACTATGTAAGCATTTTGATAGTCTGACTCCACCTGAAAAAAATGGGATAGTATTTCATCCATGAGGAAGTGATACTCTATGTCTCAAGGGCTATGTGACTGTATGATGTTCAATAAAAGGCAGCACAGAGATAAAGAAAGATATTTCCATGTAAAGGAGTAATAACTATACATTTTTGCAAGTCTCATATCAATGATTGTGGGTTTTATTCTGTGTTTCAAAATGCAGGTACTAAAACTTATTAGAATCACAGAATAGAATGATAAAAATGTAGGGCTGAAAAAGGCCAACTTCACATACTTAAACAGGATCAAGGAGATATAAAAGTCAAATATACCATCCTTTATAAGACATCATACCCCAAGCTACAGCAATTACTTTAGTCAAAATGTTGCCTAAAAACCAAGTTAGCATTGTATGTGAACTGCTGATCTGCAGGGCAATACTCAAGTATGAATATTAGCAGCAAGGACTCTTGTTGGTTGGTGTTAAGACCTGGAAGTTAAAGGATGGGGAAGACTGTGTTTGTACATCGGTCCCTACCAGGCATTCAGTTTACTACTAAAATGAAAAACAGATTTCCCCCATTGCTTCAGTTCAGCAACCAAAAATAACTTGGAATTTTAGAAACGAGATTTTATTCAATTCATCCTTTTATGATTATGCAATATAGTCCCTGGCTGAACTGTTTACACCATTGTCTTCTGAAATATAAAACCACAATTTTACATCCCACAATAATTAAAGGCATTTCCAAAAGGTAAGAGTCCTCTATAATGCAAACAAGCACTGCAAAATCATTAAAACCAACTGTTTCTAAAACACATTAGCATGCAAGCTCATTATAGGAAAAAAGCATTTAATATGTGTAATTAGTCCAAGCTTCTATTCTCCAAGTTGATGCCCTAAATAAGACACTTCAAGCCTTCAGGAATAACTACACAAAATTACAAGATGTCCACCTGCAAGAGAGAATTCTATTACACTCTGTATGCCTAAATAGCAATTTTCCATCCATGCAAGTGAGATTTTTGGCACTAGCATATAGCTTGAGATTTCATTACCCATGTGGTATGGATGTGTAAGTGTATGTGTGTGTTGAACTGTACACCAACCCAGCACCTACACAGTTATGTACACTGTATACACCAGGTTTCTCCAATATATAAGGCATTTTCTGTGGCTCGCAGTGCTGCAACGGGAAATGAAAGTAAACATGGTTCCTGCCCCTGCTTCCTAATGGCTGCTGAAGGGCTGGGGAAGGGACAAGGTTCCCACATGCACCATATCAGCTTGATGTTGCCGACGCGGTACATGCAAGAGGAGTGCAGACCTGGCCCGCCTCCTCCTGTCCCCAGCACCACATGGGGAAGCCACTGCTTCCCGGCCCAAGTGACTCACTGCTCCCTGCCCGCAGGCGAGAGGCAGCCTGGCTTGGCCACCTGGCCCTGGGTCGCTGGCAGAGATGGAGTGGCGCGGACAGGTGCCTCCTCCCACCGGGTTGTCGGCATTGGCTGCACCACGTGTGATAGCCCTGGGCTTGGGTGGAGCCTGCGCTAGCTGCGTCCTGAGGTGCCACTTGGCCCCGGCCCTGGCTCCGGCTCCCTCCAGCCCGGCGCAGCGGCCGGGCTCGCCCTCATCGTCTGCCTCTACCGCCTCCTGCCCAGCCAGGGCACCACAGGTAGGGCCGGGCTGGGCCAGGGTGACGGTGCCTCCCCTGGGGCTGGGCTGGTGACTGTGGGACCCCGGCACCTGCGTGTGTGTGTGGGGAAGGGTCCCTGCCTTTTACAGGGGAGGGAGACTCAGCTCTAACCCCCATCTCCTGGGGCTTTAACCTCAAAGCCTGGTCTTCCTTCCTGGGAGCCGGCTGTGCCTACGTCCCAGAAGCCGGGTGCTGGAGCACTACAAAGGAAGGCAAAAATGTCCACAGTCTGCTCTAATCTGACCATGGGGTAAAATTCCTTCCTGGCCCCAAATCTGGTGATCAGTGGGACCCCAAGCAGAGGGGCAAGATCAGGGCTCGGCAGTGTTTTCTGGGCAGTGCCAAAAACACCCGCAGCTTATAAAATGTTGGTGTGCCAGTGGGGGAGCCACGAGGGGTTCCATCCTTGTTGTGGCAGCACTGCTCTGGCCCTTCCCTTGAAGTCTGCCCCAAGGCACACGTGCCGAGCAAAATGCCTTTCTGTGTTATGCTCTGGCACCCATGGAAGGGGTTGCCTACCGCTGGACGTAACCCTCTAGCCAAAAGCCTGTGGATTTGGTCCCAGAAGAAGCATTGGCACACCCCAGTCAAAGTCTCTAGCTTTGGCTGTAGCCAACACCCAGTACTTCTGAGGAAGACTTAAAAACTCCCTGGCACATATAGCAGAAAGGGGAAGGTTGGTGGTGGGGGCAACAAGCAAAGCCCAAAAGTATGAGAAGTACCCATAGTAGAACATAGGACATAGCTATGCCTAGATCTGGGTAGGCAAAATATGGCCCACAAGCTGTATCCAGCCCACCAACTGATTTTATCTGGCTCACTAACGGGAGCCTCAGGAGCAACAGTTGTGCCCTGTGTTGCTCCGCTCTGCCTCAAATAACCGCCCACCCCAGTCCAGATCAGTGGTTCTCAACCTTACTTGTACCAGGACCGACCCAGTGTCCCTCACTGCTCCTACCTCTAGACCCCAATGCCCCAGTGTGTGGGGCGTGGGGCCCCCCCAAGTAGCCCCTTGTAGGCTGGAACTCTGCCAGCCCACAAGAGAAAAGCCAGTTATATGTTTTTCACCTTTAAAGGAGAACTCATTTTTAAAGTTCGCTTATGACCATTTCTTGAGACCTACTTTTGGGTCGCGACCCATGTTTTGAGAAATGCTGGCCTAGATCAAGCACGACCAGTGCTGTCCACCATCTTTTTGAACATCTCCGATGATGGAGAGTCCACAAGTTCCTTAGGCAGTCTGTTCCACTGCCTCGCTGTCCTGACCTCTGTAAACAGAGGGCTGGTACTGGAAATACAGCGAGGTTTTCAGGCTCTGTTCTATGCCTTGTCAGTTAAACATGTGGACAAAAGGAAAAGGGGAAGAGGTTCTCTCTTTAATTTCTACCACCTCCCATTGGCAAGAAACTGTTGGAAATTTCTTCCCAAGGTCTTGTTCAACTGGTGGCAGGATGCCTGCTGCCTCATGGGGTTCAGGTCAGGTACTCCCATGGAACCAGTTGATGCCCAGTCCCTTTCCAAATCTGGCATTGGCAGTTTACCTGAAGTTACGCGTTGAGTCTGCGGTAGAGCTAGAAATATAGTTCAGCTTGCCTAACTCCCAGTCTTGGTGCTGAATCCATAGGCCACAGTTGCAGCAAGAGTAATGATTTATGGTCCTTTCTGACTGCTAAACTAACTTGCCATTCCCTGCTTTCCTGGGTGTGTTTTCACAGCAAGCTTCAGCCAGCACTGAGGAGTAATTAACTAGCTATCTATTGCCTGTAAAGCATGGTGTCCAGAAAAGAGAACAAACACAACAGCAGTTCATCTTCTTTCTGCTTCATCCTCTTCAGTGCAGTAGCTGTTGTACTATGAGATAAGCTATCAGATCTTTGGATAAAGTACAAACAAGAGAGGCTTTTGCCAGATCAGCTGTTGTTTCCATTTCCCCTCTTTCCTCTATTTCTCTGAGCTATAAACACAGTAGGGCTGGTTGTGTTGTGGTTGCCACCAACCTGACCTTAGACCAGGTGACCTGTTTTCAGCCTGGTGACTCAACTAAGCTAGTCTCCAAGATTATTTTGGGAGGGTTATTTTAAATCAATGCCTGGTCTGCTACTTTGCAGCTGGTATGCCAATGAAAGTTCACCCCACTAGTCCAGCCTTGAGCACAGCAAGCCGAGAACAAGGCAGAGTGGTAAAGACCACAAAGGGGTATACCAGCTTCGGAGCAATGATATCCTTTTCTTGGAGGCCCTCTGCCTCTTTAACCAGCGTATAGTGTATTGCTGATAAAAGGGATAAGATGGGGTAACACTGGATATGATGGTGGTGAATGAAGAGGCATGTAAACATCTTTCACTGGGCCAGATAAATCTAAATTCTACCCCTGCTGGTCCCCGAGGTCCCACCACCTTCATCCAGACGATGCTTCTGTTTCTCTTTGGGCAGGATTGGGGGTTTAACTTTTTACTACTTCTTAAAGATGTGTTACTAATAAAAGTTATTAATTCAATAAAAATAGATCTTCTTGAAGTTTACTCTCAAAAATGCCCATCTTTTGTTGCTTTGATTAGTTTCCACTCTGGCTGATATCTATTCCACATTTGATCTGTTGACTTGCATTATGCTTCTTTCATTCATTGAAAAGTGCGTAGAAGCAAAAGTGTTTATTTTAGTCAAGTGTTTGGTATTATTTCTTTGTTGCTTTTTATATTGTTTTTATTTCGGATTTTAAACCACCATTTCCAGACCCATTTCATTGTCACTTCCTGCAATTTCATTGGTGTCAAACATCATGTGACATCACTTCCTGATGTGATATCACTTCCTGTGAGGTCTTTGACTATGGCTTGTTGGCCCACTGTGTGATAAAAAGTTTGTGATCCAGCTCCACATTCAAAAAGGTTGGATGCCCTTGGTATACACCATGCCCAGCATACTTGCATAAATCACAAAATTGTAGCCCGACAAAAAAAACCCCTGCCTAGCAGATGTTAGATGTCTGAAGAGGAGAACCTTCCCATATTTTAACCCTAGTGGCAGTGAAGAGAGAGAGATATGTGGAGTCAAGCACAAGAGAACAAGTTAGAGTGTATGGCTCGGTAAGATGAACATAACTCTGGAAGTCAGCAGGCCTTAGGTTCTAGTATGGACTTTTGCTCCCACTGAAACTTGTAACTTCTCTCAATCCATTTTATCCAGTGACTGTTAAACGCAAGGTGCAATGGCTCAGACAAAAAAGGAGAGGGGACTGGACAATGTCTAACCTGTGGTTAGCACACTGTGCTGGGAAATCAGAGATGCAGTTTCAAACGCCACTCTGGGCAAGGAGGCCAAGAACTGGGGTCTCCTGCTGCCCTAACCACTTAGATATTGGGATTAAAACATGAGAAGACTCTTGCCTCTCCTGAGCTTTTTCTGGGATTTGCACAGTGTATATAGCTGCATGCCTGTGTGCGTGCAGTGGAAGCCCATTGCATATGCTAAGCATGCACATGTACTATACACTTACGCATCTAAGCATGGGTAATAGAACTGCCAACGGTGGCTAAGTGCCAACAATACCACTCATGTAATTGTATGCAAGTACCGTTTAGCAACACAAAGAGTCTCAGAATTCTACTTAGTGTTAAATCAAAGGAACAGAGGAGATTACTTAATTACACATAGCCATAATCAACTGCAATACTATGAATTTTAGAACTTAACCAAGGTTTTATCGTCAAGAAAACCTTTATAAATTTCACAATTGCGTTTGCCTATTCTTTTACATTTTCTTTCCCCCATGTCTGTATCAACACGCAGACATATGTACACACCCCTGAACATCATCATTATTCAAGTGCTGTATAGGAATGAAAAACTAAGGAAGAGGAAATCATTTTGTTGAATATAGCATACAGCAACATAGTTTAGTAAATCTTAGGTGAAGCTTTCAAATTTAGATAAAAAGCAGAGAGAATTATGATTTTTTAGGTTTGGTTATCTCCTATACAAAGTTACACATACTTTATACACTGCACTAATCCAGGTGTTACAGTACCTAAATGTATCAAAGAAAAAAAAAATTAAAGAATGTATTTCGTTATTGTAACAGCTGGATTAGTACAGTATGTGATGTATGTCTAATAACTATGTAATAATTTGTTGATCAACTGAATACTAAGAAATATTTTAAATCTCTACAGTAAAGACCCAAGTTATGACATGGTAATCAAGATTAAAATTTTGGGCAAGCCTGTAGTAGACAAAATCTGGTCTTAAGTCACACCAATGTATATCTGGAATTTCTCTGTTGAAGTGGCATGATACAGTTGGGGTGCAGGAGGTAGTCCTGCTTTGAGCAGGGGGTTGGACTAGATGACCTCCTGAGATCCCTCTGAACCCTAAATTTGTTTTGATTTTAAGTCAATGAAGTAACTCTCAACCTGGGGACCGTGGTTTGAAGGGGCAAGTGTTAACTTGCAGAATCTGATCTCAGGCTTCTACAGAAGACAGGAAATTCAACATGTTTCATTTCAATTTAAGGGAAATGTATACGCCATCTAAAGATGGAAATTAAAATAGTTAATAAAATGGATACGAAAACTCAGTTCATTTCTCAGCTTTCTTAATATTCTGTTTTGGATGCATTTTAGAATTGTTTTTCCTTCTGACAACGCAATTGCACCACCAATTTGTCAGTAGCTAACATTCTGGCTGTTGGATAAAAAGTGGTTGACAAACTTTTGGAGCAAGCTGAAGCATGCGAAATATTTTCAGATTGTGAGAAGCACATTAACCAGGTTCAGAGCAAAAATTTCAGTACAGTCTACCTTGCTGCTGAGCATCTAAACTTCTCTTGTTATGTTACACCTGAAACAGTTGGATACAAGTAGTTTATACTTCAAGTCTACTGGTTTCAGCCTTTCTGAAGTCCAAAGAACACTTTACCCGTATAAATGTTATTCCAGCAAATTGCTCCTACCATGGCTTAAGTTTACACTAGTCAAATTTCCAGTCTATCAATACAGCTAGTTTTTGTCCTCCTGAGAAAAAACAAGCTGCACTGGAAGGAACACAATTTTGCTGGAATAATTTAATCTACACTCTGGAACTTTGCCAGGACAAGTATGTCAGGAAAGGACTGAACATCTCCAGATGACTAACCCGCAGAGGCATGATGAGTCTACCAAAGTCTGTATTCAGTTCACTTCTTTAAATTGCATCTGTGTTTGATAGATAGGAACAAACATTAAGAAAAATATAAGGTTTTTAAATTACCTAACATATAAAGCACTTCACAATAAAATCAATAGTAGAGTTCATTTAAAATGGCAAGCATAGTACTAACAGTCCATTCATTTATTTACCTGTTTAATATGAGATATGGTGGCATCTCTAGGGACATCCAAGTTGATGTAGATTCCAGTGGGCAGTAGGAAATCCACAGAGATTGAGCCATCAGCTCCTATCTGTGAATCCACTGCCCAGATGTCAAGGATATCTGTCACTGTAGGAGGCATGATGAAATCTGAACAGTATCATAACCACATGGCCCTAGGAAAAGAAATTAATTCAGATGCTTTACTATTTTATAATCAGATACATATTTTAATATCTTGTGAAATTTTACATGGGCCTTCTTGCACAGATCAGCTTACAAGGTAGGGGGTCTAAGGTTCCCAAAATTTCAGACATGTACAAAAATGAATAATTTTACTCAAGCAAGTAAATCTATTGAACTCATGAAGTTCAATGAATAAAGGTACTTCTGTGGAGGTGTTTATAGCACCAGGGCCTAAATTAAAAACCAACTATATGCACACAGTTTTCACTGACTGACAGTTTTCATTTCTGTTTGAAGTAGTGCCCAGAAAATTTTGTTTGTTTGTTTTAAGTTTCTGTTCTGCAAAGAGCCTAATAAGGATTATGGATCAATATACACTATTCAAGAATATAAAACACAGTATGTATGCTTCAAAAACCTCTGTAGTCTACAGGATTCTTTACTATTATTTACATTAAAGAAAAATGTTTACATAGCTTTACAGCATTTAGAAACTGAATGAGTGAATCTACTCTACCAATCTACTGTTTGTAACTAGGCTAATAAAAATATATTTGTTAAACAAAGAAGCCTCTACCATACTACTGGAAGTGGTTCAGATAGGATAGATCAAAGAATACAAAATATTCCATTAAACATGTTTATTTTTCATTTGTATTCATGTAAAAACAATATTCATAGCATCTTGTATGATACTGAACAGCAGCACTTAAATTAAATGTTTTAACAGTTCCTATTGAACTAACAAAGTATTACTAATGTGGGATTGCAGCATTACCTGGAGGCAAAAAGATATTTGCTTCTGAAATACAAGAACACCAACTTGGAAAAATATTATTGTGAAAAATATATATTATATATGGAGCTAGCTATATATAGTTTTCACAATAATATTGTTATTAAAAGCACAGCGGTATAATAAGTGTATAAGTTTTTATTTTAAAACTAGGCAATTTCCCACCAAGAATGACTGGGGGGGGGGGAGCAGGAACAGGACATGGAGCGGTACCACCCGATGCCCCACACTGGTCTAACTCTGGCCCCGTGCCCCTCTCCATCCCATGTCCATGCATTG
>NW_017728910.1:44076528-44079751 GCF_001723895.1 Crocodylus porosus | reverse complement strand
CCCCACCCCACCGCATCAGGTTCGGGCCTGTTTCCACCCCTCCTCCATCCCCCTCTGCCTCCAAGGAACAGGGCCAGGGAAGGTTGTGAGGCCAGTGCCATTGTCCTGCCCCCCCCACCCCCACCACAACTCCAGCCCCTCAGTCCCCGCCGTCATAGCAGTGCTCATCTGCGCAGAGCATTCTGATTGGTTGTTTCAGCAAGCATTGCTTAGCTGCTGAGGCAACCAAACAGAGTGCAAATTAAGTGTTACGGACAGACAAACAAAGGCTTTTATAATATTCGAATAGTTGCTTTCAAATATTTTAAGGCAAAACAGAAGAACAAAGAATTAAGTCCTTAAAGTACACAAACATTGCGAATTTCCTTAAAATGTTAAAAAGTGGGAAAAAAGATCACTGATCACTGCATATGAATTGCAGTAATTTGTAAATATAGAATGTCTTCTCTTCAAATATCTTTATCTGCAAACATGTATACAGACTGTAAACTACAAAAGTGAAGTGAAATGTGGTGTTTCATGATTACAGAAGGAATGATAAGCATATCAGGTTAGTCAAAATGTAATCCTTTATTAGAGAAAACTCTCTTTAATCCCATAGGAACCATAATCTCACACTCTATTTCCTTTCTTCCGTGACTTTATAATTACTGTAAATACTAATACATCATCCATTTGCACTGGCACACATGCACGTGGCAGCCAGACAGCTTGAAAGCAGCTCCTGCAGCTCTGTCCAGGTAAGCCTGTGGAGGGAGGGAGTTGGGCAGGGCTGGGGCTGCTGCCCAGCTGGGCAGGTGCATGGGGCCTGGCTGGGAGAACAGGATGAAGCCATGGGCGGCTCATCCAGGGGGCTGGCTCCCCACTGCTGTGCACACTCCTGGCAAGAGAGGTATAGGGGGTCATGGGTCCCCCAAATTTGTGCATGCGGCAGGGGTAGATCCAGGCTGCCCACTGCAGGCTGGGGCTTCCTTCCCTACAGCCCTCCCCCAGGGGCCTCTGTAGCCCAGCAGGACGGACCTGATGTGGAAGGGCAGAATGGGGTGGGGAGGCTCAGTACCACTGCTGGTAGCCCCACACTATCCTGTCACCATGGTGAGGCAACCACTACTGGCACACCCACTAGTGGTGGTATGGTGGTGGTAGAGCCAGTGTGAGGCTCCTGGCAGCGCCACTGAGCTTCCCCAGCCTGCCATGCCAGGTCCCGCCTGCTGGGCTGTGGAGGCCCCTAGGGGAGGACAGCAGGGCAGGGAGCGCCAAGCCCATAGCAGGCAGCCCACATCCCACCCTCCTCCTCCAAGGGCTCTTCTCCAGCTTTGCCACCCGCAGCGGGGAAGAAGCAAGGAAGGTGAGCCAGGCTCCACACTCCACTCCAGCAGTTGCCCCCTCCCACAGGCAGCAGCTGAGGCTTGGGCACTTCTGGGAGGCCTGGTTCTGTAGCTCTGGCAACTGGGCCCCCCCTGCAGCAGGGCTGGTGGGGCAGAGGGCTGTGGGTTGCGAGTGAGGAGCACCAGCAGGGCTGAGGGGGGTTGGGAGGCTGTGGTTCAGGAGCGAGGGGCACTGGCAGGGCTAGGGGGCTGTGGGTTGGGAGTGGCTTTTTCTATGCATGTTGTTTGTGGTTTTAGACTATAGCTAGAATGAGTTATAGTTTGCACTGACAGATTAGGTATATATTTATTTTCTCTGGCATACCACTGTTGAATATGGTATGGCACTCATAGGCGATGGACACGCACCCCCTGTGAGTGCTGTTGCTCCCTTACAAGCAAGAGCTCTTGGCTTAGACAATGGGCAGAGGGGGCAGGCAGAGAGCTGTTGTCTTCCCCCCACCCAACCCAAGAAGTGCCACTGGCACTTCTGGGCACAGTGCCGGCATTTCTGGACTAGGCGCCTGGCCACAGGGGGACCCTGTGGGTCTGACACCACTGCCTGCAGACCATCCCCGCTTGGCTCACCTTCACAGCCAACACTTGTGGGTGGTTGCTGTGCCACCCCAAGCTTCAGGAGGCATGCATCACCTATGATGGCATTTAATTTTTCTTGCTAAAAGAAAATGTTATAGAGTATTATGCATTAATTTTATTTTGGTTTGATTTGTATTACTTTGTTTTTAGTGGGAGTTTAGAGGTACAGTTATATTAAGCAAGCATAGAAACATTAACAGTGAACAGTAATGGCAGTCTCATTTCCTATATAATTTTTGTGTATTATATACTTCCAAGTCTCAATTTAGCAACCATGACATCTAGGGTTGTTTAATGGTATGGCAGCATAGTAAATATAATCCACAGTTGAAGCAACGAAATAAAACATCAAATAAATTATTTAATAGCTTTTTTAAACTTGGTATTCAATATTGTTTTTCTTAAACCTAAAAAGTTAAAATGATTTTAAAAGTTTTAAATGAAAAAGATAAACGGTCATAAATATTGTAATGCCATATTTATGACTTGTTGATCTTGTCTCCATCATTTTGGGGTTGCAAAATATTTCCAATGTTTGAATGGGGTCATGCTAAGGAAAAGGTTGGGAAGCACTGCTCTAAAGGGTGGGCAAGACAGTATCACAAAGCAAAGCACTCCTCTGACAAAGGCAAAATAAGCTCCCTTCGTAGCACTCCAAACTTTACTAACCAACAGGATATGAAGGCAAAAGCAAATAGTCTGTCCTGTTTAAAACAGAATCTGTGACTACCTAGTGCAGGTTCGTATTTGCATTCTTCATTCTTTCTCCATTCTGCCTTGTTTTCATTCTCTGATTTGGATTGGGCCTCTTCTGCTACAATACTAAGCAGCAACAGCAGGAGTTTCAGCTCCTAGAGATTTAAATCAGCTTCAATCAACTGCTATCCCTTACAACACCACAGATGCATTATGTGGAGGAGTAGTGGGCTCAAGTATCTAGGTGCAATCAAGGTATAGCAAGATACAGCTATTAAATTTTACACTTATTTAGACAATCCAGAGAAATAAATCATTAAGATGCATGTCAGACTTCATAAACACAGAGCACCCCTTCTGTACCTTCATACACAGAAGGTACCATTTTGCAATTTATTAACCGCCTGTCTAAGAAGAACATTAGGAAATGGCTAACTCGTCTATGTTTCATATGTTTCATAACTTCATAAGCACAACAGAATTGTGCTGCCTCTGATCAGCTACAGTATTACCTCCATTTTCCACAGTATAGTACAGGGGTGGGCAATTATTTCAGCTGGAGG
>NW_017728910.1:44071884-44076428 GCF_001723895.1 Crocodylus porosus | reverse complement strand
GTCGCCACCTCAGTACTGGAGGTATCACTCCTAACCTCTGCCACAGGAATTCCCTCCCCCTGCCCCAGAATTACTCCTTTTGGGGAAGTGGGGTTTGCCATCATGGAACCAGAAAATAACAATCATATACTAAAAATCAACCATCACTATAACATATTTAAATTTTATTTCAAAAAATATTTTTGTCCCGATTTATGTACATTTGGCACAGTTTGTATAGAGGTGATTGTGTAATAGCTCAAAGTTTTTTGTATAATTGTGTGGGAGGAGAGGTAGGGGGTATATGTGGGATGGTGTTGATGTGTGCGGTTATGGGAGGAGTGCAGGATGCGTGTGGGTGTAGGGGGGCAGTGTGGGATGTGTGGGGAGGTGTATGTGTTAATGTGTGTGTGGGGAGTTTGGGGATGTGAGATGTGTGTATAGGTATGGTGGGGTGTGGAGTGTGGGGGAGGATGTGGGTAAGTGTGTGGGTAGTGGGGCATGAGATGTGTAGAAGAGTGTTGAGTGTATATGAGTACGGTGGGGAGTGAGGTACGGGATGCCTGTGTGGGGTGGGGAGTGAAGGGCAAAGGAGCAGAAAAGCAGCTGCCACTGGCGGGGAGAGGGAGGGGAAGCCAAGCCTGGCACTGCCAGGTCTGCTGGCCTCTATCCCACGCCTGCCTTGCAGGGTTGCAGCCAAGTCTGCACTGGCTCCTGCTGCTCCTGCCACACCTGCCTGTCCCACGCCTGCCCAGTGGAGCTTTCTGAGCAGCTGAGTTCCTTCATGCCCCCCACCCCTTCATGCACACGCTCACCTGCCCAGCCATGCATGAGCAAGACTAAAGTGGGATGAAGACGGAGTCCACACTTACCTCACCCCCACCCCACATCTACCCACAGCCCTAAACACCGCAGCTTACCCACCCTACCTGCTACCCAGAACACTGTAGCAGGGAGAGGGGGAGTGGCTGGAGGCCGGGGGAGCCCAGCAGTTCCCCGGGTGGTAGCAGCAGCCCTGCCTGGAAGGTGCACCCACTGGCCAGGGCTAGAGCAGGAGCAGATGGGACTCAGCCCCATCCAGAGCAGAGCAGGGGTAGCCAACCAGCCCGGCCAGATGCAATGAATTGCTGGGAGCCTACCTGTGGGCCAGATTCAGCCTGCGGGCCATATTTTGTCAACCCCTGGTATAATGTGGTGGTACTGTCATCATCAGGGATCCTGGTTTTCTCCATTTAAAAAAAACCAAACTAAAATAAAATCACAAATTCTCTGATTAAAAACCCCAACATCCACATATTTCCATGATTAAAGTGAAACAATACTATATAAAAAGTATCAGTTGAACACATTGTCTTATCGATGCTTTAAATTGTAAATACAATCTGAAAGCCTACCAGTGTCTCAATCACTACAAAAAAATAAGTGATAAATATCTATAAATTTGTGTTTGATTTTAGGGTTTTTTATCATGGGAAAAAATCAGAGCTCCCCCTGCCCCCTTTGCTCACCAGAACACAGGTCCAGCTGCAGTTTCCCCTCCCCTTGCTATTGCTTTGTGGCACTAATATGCCAGGGCCCTGCCCATGCCATTGTACCTCAACTCCCCACCCAAAGTTCCCCAGAGCCCCTCACTCCCCACCCACTGCCCCCAGCCCTGCCAGAGGGGGCCCCAGCTCCCAGGGCTACAGGGCAAAGGACTCAGGTCTGCAGACCCTTGCCCCCTACACCACAGCAGGGCCTGACCCCCAGCTGCCACCTGTGGGAGACTGTGGCTGCTGCAATGAAATGGAGCTCAGCTCCCCCTACCCCACTGACTGCATGTCTGGAGGGGAGCCCATAGGGGGAGGGGAAGGCTGTACCCCCTTCTGCAGTACTTGCCTACCCCCAAGACTTGGATCATCACAGCAGCAGGAGCAATGTGGGGGGAAGGATTGTAGCAGATAGATGGGAGCCCATTGGTCACATGTTAACTGCTTGCAGCAGACTGCCACCATTCAGGCATCTCTGGTTTAGAATACAGTCCCTGTCGGGCATATAACTACAAAAGCAGTGCTCTGGATAGTAACTTTTACACTTCCATAATTGAGGCTGATTTGCATGGGTAAAGTTGAATATCCATCTAGGATATCCTCTCCACAGAACAAGTGGCATCTTGATCTAAAAGCATTATTTTAGGTGGCTACAAATCTCACATAATTTGCAAACTAGTTTAAACAGGTATATTGATCTACTTGAATTTTCTGAAAGGATGAATCCAAATTAGGACATTGCCAAACAGCTAGCAATGCAGTCCTATTGACCTTTCAACAACTGACCAACATCTTGGTCCTGATCCTGAGAAAGTTTTCTCCTTTGTACGCAAGTCTCCAATTGGCTGGATCTTGTTTAACAGGAAGGCAATGGCATGAGGGACTAATGGATTGTGTTTATGACAATCTATGCTGCTAAGCAGAAGTGCTAGTGCATTTTGTGCAAACTGGAAGGCTTCATTCCTAGGTAATGAAGCTATAATAAACAGAGTCTATTTTTCACAAATACTTACATCAGGTTAATACTGTACATACAGAACAGCAAGGAGTGCAATCTTTTGACAGATGAACGTGAACTTTTTTTTGCCAACATATGGGTATCCACTAGAAGAGAAGTCCAAAAAATCCCAAAGATGAAGGCCAATTTCACATTAATGTAAATAGTGAGACATGCAATTTAAAAAACCCAAAAAACTCCTCTCTTCTACCAGAATCAACCTCAAGTTCAGCTTAATCTAGCTGCTCTTCAACTGGGTTCCAGTTTTGGCTATCCACTGAATTTAGGTTAAGCAGTAATAGAGAAAATGACCTGGGGGTTATAGTGAACACCAAGCTGAATGAGTCGGCTTAGAGGTCTGCACTACCTCCAAAGGAGAGGGGGAAAGAGAGGGGAAACCCAGCATGGTGGAATGTTCTAGTAGGAGTGCTGCCTACATCTCACAGGAACCGATTCCTCTGCTCTATTCAGCTCTGCTAAGCCCTCACCTGGAGTGCTATATTCAGTTTGGCAGACTATACTTTAAGACAGACATAAGTGAATTAGAAAAAGGTCCACCAGGGACCTCCTAAAAACTTTCAGACTTATTTTTCTGTAACTGAGAAATCAAAGAGATGATGCTATCTCTGTAACAGAGAGGAGACGCAGAGGTCTAGGAAACATGATTTACAAGAAAAGGTTTGAAAAATTGTGATTAGTTAGCTTGGAGGAGAGAATACTATGGGGAGGGGGGATTTGCAAGTGTTCAAATACATTAAGGCTAGAAATAGACATTGTCAAACGAAGCAAATCAGCTCTGTCATGGTGTGTAGTAGCACAGCTCATCTGCTTCACTGGGCAAAAAAACCCCAAAAACAAACAAAACAAAAACAAAACAAAAAAAACCACACACATTGCTCCTTGTCCTGTACCATCAGGGTTGGGACAAGGGCAATTTGATTTCCTTGTTTGTCCAGACCCAGAGCATAGGTCTGACCTGAGACATGGGTGTGACTAAGCAGGGAAAGCACCACAGATGTAGTATATATACATCCACCACAAAGCAGTAGAGACTATCATCACTTTTTGTTGTGCCACTGATTTTCCTTTCATGTGGTATAATATCTATTTGCTCAACATTTGTGCTTCCATTAAAAAAATTATAGCAGTACAAATGAGACGTCAGCTGATGTCTATTTCCTCCCTAAAATTTTTTATAAAGAAAATGGTGAAACTATTCTCTGTGCCTACAGGGATGGGCACGAAGTCATGCAACACAGAAGATTCAGGTTGGGTATTATTAGAATTTTTAGCTATAAAGATAGTTAAAACACAAGAACAGACTACATGGAGAGGTTGGGGACTCTCTCCCAGCTACAAGTTTTTAAGAACAGGCTATGCAAACAACTGGCTGGAATGATTTAAAGCAGTGGTCTCCAACCTTTAAGTAGAAGATCACTTTTGACATTTAAAGGCAACCCAAGATTTGCCATGCACCACCACCATCACACCCCTGCCTCTGCCCAGCAGGTAAGCCTATAGAGAGGGAAGGGGGGGGGGTTCAGAGCGAGACAGAGGGAGAAAAAAGTATTTGGGGGAGCATCTCCCCAGCAGGTAAGTCCCACATGGCCAGGGCTCCACTCAACTTACCTCTGCTCCTGCCACTGTGGCACTGTTCCTCACTGCAGGAGCTTAGCCCCTTCTAGGCTCTACCCCTTCTCTCCCACACAGACTGACCTGCTGGGGCTCATGTGTGCATGCATGCGGGCACTCAGCTCCCCACCCCAGCCTCAGATCAACTCCAAGAGGCTCTGAGATCTACCTCTTATCTCTGAGTGGTTGGTGACCACTGATTGAGACAGAAATGATCCTATCGTGGGAAGGGAATTGGACAAGGGGGTAAAAAGCACCCTGTTCAAATTTGCTGATGACACTAAGATGTGGGGGGATGTGGGCACACTGGAAGGATGCAACAGGCTACAATCAGATCTAGACAGGTTACAAGGGTGGGCGGACGAGAATAGGATGGGTTTCAACACAGACAAGTGCAAGGTGATGCA
>NW_017728910.1:44062922-44071399 GCF_001723895.1 Crocodylus porosus | reverse complement strand
TCATTTGACCCCAGTACTCTTTCCTACCATGGCAGGGGGCCAGACTAGATGATCTGCTCCGGTCCCTTCTGACCCTAGAAACTATGAAACTAAAAACTAAACTAAGTGACCTCGTAAGGGATGTTTCTGCCTTATTTTCCTATGGCTGAGAAAGCAGAGAGATGATGCTATTTCTGTAACAGAAAGGAGATACAGAACTGGATTTTGTCTGTATGCTGCTCTCATTTCAACTTGTGTAGTCTAAAAGTCCTCTAATGGTACCATATGTTAGCAGATAATTGATTCTGGGGAGAAGTTGTGTGCATCTCAATAGGTGAGTATGGAATGACGAAGTGCTTGATTATGATCCTTTAGGTTCAGACTGAGAGGAAATCTTTAATATAGTCAAATATAGTAGATTGCAACTCGCATCTTAACATATCGGAGCCAACTTCAAAACTAGCCAAAAATCAGGTATTGACTAACTATATAGATGCATTAGTACAGACCAGCTTCAAAGATGTTGATCTCATGTCCAAAATCAAGTAGGATGATATGCAATCTGTAGATGGTGAACCCATGCTCAGCTCCATGCTGCTGCAGCGTCACCAGCACTTGAACCAACTAATTTAAAGCTGGAACAGGTGTCTTGACAAGTTGCAGCCAGATTCTTGATTGCAGTACAGACAACGAGAAAAAAAATATGGAGCTGTTCGTGCCTTCATCATCTATACGGGTCAACAGAAAAGTCTAAGTGTATCTTAATTAACATTTTGCTTGTGTCCAGCTTAAGTACAGAAAGGCCCCAATATTCAGCAGATTAAAACGCTTATAAAGAAAATTATTCTTTTTCTGCTGTATTCAAACAGCAGAAACCTGGGAACTCCCATCAGAAAGTTTTCCTTCATTGTCTCCAATCAGCTGCTCGTTTCCATTAAACACATGACTCTGAGCTTGTGCACATTAAGTCATACCACACAAAAAAATCCATGCAATTCAGCTGCTATTATGAAAAAAGGTGGCATGAAAAACACTTCATATCAATTATCAGCACTAGAAGTATACCCATCGTCTTTTAAACAAGAGTGAAAAGTGAAAACTTGTCACTGAGATTTAGGTTTTCATTAAAAGAGAGAAGAAATAATACTTAATACCCGTAGGAGTTGTAAAGATAGATGACTGTCTACTAATATAATAAAGTAACAGTTCTGTAAAGGTGGAGGAAAGTGAGTGGTCATGCATTAAGTTTGAGCCTGAAAAATAGATCTTCTAAATTTATTGCATACTATCTAACTTTGTCTTCCCATTCAGCCAGTCCTACCCCTAATGTCTCTGTCATATTCTTGTCCCAAAGGGTGACCCTCTTGATTTTTAGTGAATATAGCAACAGAAAATTCACTTGAGCAACCCTAAAGTTCTTTTCTTGTGCAATTATACACTCCCCACTCAGTCTGCTTGAAGAAGAACTGAATGCTGCAAAAGCTATCCCGCAAAAAGACAAATGAAGATCTCGGTTGTATAGCACTGGGTTTGCACAGTTACTATAGTAACAAAAATAAGTTTTACATACCTTAATGTGCTATGCTGGTCATGTGCACAATTTCAATTTGACATTCAATACTATTGCTTGCCTCCCACAAACCCCTTTTCCTCCTCTTTTTGATATAGTTAAGAACAGAGCAGTTTGCTCTCAACAGGATTAATGTTGATATACTGGAACATAACTGACAATTCATATTTAATATTACTAAATGCTTTGTAACACAGAAAACATTAACAGCAGGGAACTCCAAAGTTATTATTTGGGAAATGATTTTGATCTTCAAGATGAACAGAAACCTTTTAGGCTTCACCTGATTTTTACTGAAATACAACCATATTTTTGAACCTTTCAAGAAGCCAAGGTACAAACATACACAATTAATTACACACTCAGCAAGATGCCCATTTAAAATTTTGCTCATTGATGAAACAGATTAGCACATTTTAAAAACCGTATCCAGTCATACTTCCAGCTTCTGCCACCAGCTGATATCACAGAGGTCAGGAGAGAGCAAGTATTTAAACAGAAAACAGTACTGGTCACAAACATGGGACCGCTGTGAGAATGAGTCATGGGCCAAACTATACAATGTGTGGTGACACTAGTGAGTGACTAACCAACAAACCTCACATCTAGTAACTGAGACAGTTCCAGGAAGCCATTTAGATGGCAAACACAGACACAAGAGGCATTTTAGGCAGCTTCCAACTAAAAAGGGAAAAAGTGCTGTTTCAGGCTCTTAAACTCAGAGTGTTTGTGTCTACTTCTATTGTAAAAACAACTTATCACACAAAAGGAGGAAGTAATTAAAAGAGCATTTAAACTTGGCATTTCTATTATCTAGATAAATATTATTTTAATTCACTACATAATAGTACATCATTTAAAAATAATATTAATCATAGTAAATAATAAATACAACTAAATAAAAATAAATTTCTGGAGTCACCTGTATTTCAAGACATGATTTTACTGGAGAGTACAGACATTTTTTCTTAGATGAAAGGCAGGCTTTGCTCTTTTGTGTTTGCATATCTTAGTACCCCTTGATCAAATTCACTTAGTTTATAAGCTTGGTTGGTTGATTTTACATAATACCAGCCCTGGGGATTCACCCAAAGATGAATTAAAAAACAAAACAATCGAATCAAGTTAACTTTGAAAGCAAAAGACAACCACACTTGCAGACAAGGTTAGACGACCCAAGAACAGATTTTTGTACTTGTATAAAATGTAACTACTTTAATACATTTTTAAAAATAAACCTATTCAAAGTTATATTTGATACTATGGCAACTTGTGCTAGGGGTTAAAACTTCCTATAAACTACAGTAAAACCACATTAGTTTGATATTGGCTAGTTCAAAGTATCAGATACTTTGAAACTATTGTCACTCCCCAGCTGAAAGGATAAGTTTTGTATGCTTTACAACATAAATACTTCAAAATATAACTAACTTTGAAATTCAAAGCCATTTTTCGTTCCCTTGGACCAGGAAAACCTCATTAAAATACATTATCTATCATTAGACCACTAAAGCATGTACTCAATCATGGAAACCGACTATGAAGTTGACTGAAACTAGCCTGTACCGAGCATGCCCACGGAACACCTGGCACAAAGACAAAACCCATACTGCACATACATGCTGGCAGGAACTTGCCACAAGCCTGAGTTAATGCAGCCCACCTGAATAAGACACAACAGCCATTGTGCTCAGTCCCCCTCAGCACCATCTTTTTTGAGTCGTAATGAATCACCACAGCAAATACATTTCTACTTCTTCTCCACTCCCAGGCGAGCAGCACCTTTCTGTCCCATTTACAATTACTTCTGTTTCTTTGCCAGCCTTAAGTGTCTGAATGTCACCAAATATCTATGTAGAAGCTCTGTCACCCTCTTTATGGGCCCACTGCATGCGACAGGTGTGGCCCTGCCCTCCATGGGGTACAGCCAGACAACGTGGCTCCAAATGTCATCTGCATATATATCTTGGAAGGATCCTAGAACTCTGGACAAGAACATCTGGTTCCAGTCTTGAGTGTGTGTGTGGGGGGCGGTAATTAACATGGAAACCCTCTGCTGAGGGCATGGGGATACCTGAAGTACAGATACTGAGGAGTGCAAGACTATGGGGACACCATGGCTTAAAACACTGTTGACTCTGCTGTGGTCCAGCACAATTAACTATATCCTAAACCGTGAGTCTTTTTGCTTTCGACTAAATTTTATGCATGGTTTGCATTATGTATAATGAGATACAAAAGTTCTGCTCAAAATCATATTTATGGAATAGCGGTGCTGAAACTTTTAGCATTTTGGAAAAAAAGTTAAAATGCATCTATTACGGGTGAACTCAGCCTTTAGATACCCATAATTTGCATATATACATTTATTTTGAACCCTCTAATTTCAAAGTCAGTGTTTTTTGGTTCCCTGCATTTTGACTTAACAAGGTTTTACTGTATTTAAACCATTTTGGGTAAATAAAAGTATAAAATTTACCGCTGAAGTTCTAAGGGGGGTTGGAGGGGAAGTGTAGAGTTTAACCACTGACTGGGTAGAACTTACTGGTTAGGAGTACCTGGAACTAGAGTTTACTGAAACGTTGATCTTGCTTTTCATAGGGATAGAATGTTATTGTGCATCTCACGGACCATCAGGGCCACAAGAGGCAAGATTTTTTGTGAGTGTTTTTTACTGGACAAAGTAAAGCATTAAACAAGTCTTTGAGAATGAAATGCCCTTCGTCAGGTCTGGGAAAACAAATTTAGAAATAGAAAATTAATTCACCCTGATCATAAGTACTACAGATTCTGCAACCGAAATCAGGTTTTTACAAGTATAACTGAATGGGCTAATCTAACTTACAAAATCCTTAGTACTTGTGATCCAGAAGGATAGATTTAAAATGGCATACAATGTGTAGACATGCCACTTGTTACAGGTGATAAACTAAAAAGAACTCACTTGGGCTCTAGATAGCATAAAATTTTAGGAACATCTAATTAGAAGGTAATATCTGAGCACTGGAATCAAGCAAATTTAAACTTTAATTCTTTGAAATATAAACATGGAACCTCAAAATAATCCACACAATCTAAACAGAACAACTATCTGCAATTTCTGTTCTCTAAAAATATATCTCCATAAGTTTGCAAAACCAGTCTGTTTCAAGCAACTAGAACTTCCACAGCTTCAAAGTTTTCAACCTTTGAGAGAGGTAGCTAGCCGTATCAACCTGAAGTCAGGCAGAGGAGTCTCTAAGGTTCTGCTTTGCCCCAACCAGTTCAGAAAAGCATAAGCTTTTGTTAGGTGACAGCTAGTTGGTAAGATTCCTAGAGTTTCTGGGTTGGTTGGTTTGTTTGGGGGTGGGGGGGAAGGGAAGTAAAGGACAAAGGGGCAAGTAGTCTTGATAGTCAACATTATATATTTGTTGCAATGCAGGAACATTATATGCATTAAAATACTATGGCAAAAACTTATACAAAATTGTTTTTACTAAAAAATAAAAGACGAATGAAATATTACACAAATAATCCCACAACAGAATGCTAACCAATGCTAAATATTAGAAGTTGTTAGCATTTTAAGGAATTAACTACATCCGGATCATCTTGGACTGAATAAACTCTGAACCCAGAAAGGTGACCTCTAAATTTATTATTAATAAATAATAATACTCTTACTGAGTATTTGGGCATAATTCTTACTGAGTTAACAAGAAGCAGAATCAAGTTATTACACTTCAAATTATAATAAAACATTTAAAAAGACCAACAAGAGAGAGAAAAAGAGGATATCTGCTTCTGAAAGTGGAGTTGCTTTAAAAAGAACTAAATGCTTTTGGCTCTTTTCTCCCCCCTACTCATTCTATAAGTTCCAGAAAGATTTGTCTCAGAATAAATGAAAATTGAACTAGGGAGTGCTGGCGTTCATCCAATTCAAACAATGATGCCTACATGATAGCTATTTATTTTCAATGAACAACCTTTTTTTAAAGCAAAGAAATAAACCAATTTTCTTTCCTTTAAAATAGTTTAGTCATAATCAGTAGAAAGCTTTAGATAGCGAGAGACATCTTACACATCTGTCAGTAACTATTTTCATTGTATGCTGACATAGATCAGAACTTATAACAATTGAAATTATTTTGATCAGTATCCATGTCAATAAGAAAAGAAAATGAGGGGCATAGCAAAAGCAGAGCATGAGCATTAAAAATTCATTTTGCATGTTTAAATGGAAAATTTCTATTATTTTCCTAAACTTCATGCAGCTCAAACCCTCCCCTGCCCAATTAACATTTAGCATCTGGCATGTGACATTCTATTAAATTTACAACATACCAATGCTAATCAAGTTTAATTAAAACTATTTAATGTGGCCTTACATGAAAGAGGTAATCTACAAGATCAGAATAAATAAAAAAAATTGTATTTGACCAGTTGCAATAAAGCATAACTCTTAAAGCCTTTCACCTCACCCACCCCGTCTAGTCTCCACTGAAAACAAAACTCAAACATTTACATTAAAAATACAAAGAACAAAATTGCTTCCGTTAACTATAAATGGCAAGGGCTCTACTTGTCCAGCATTTTACAATCACCTTATATAACAACTTAGTGAAACTGCCAAGCAACACATTTGAGGTTAAATATTACTGCAGTCAATACAGTAATTTACCATTTGCTGCATTTACTATTTGCTCTATCATGATGTTGAGTCAAATGCCCAAGTAGGACTCTTGCAACAATGAAAACAGTTAGAAAAAGGCCACTCTACACAGACGCACAGAACAGTTCTTAAACGGAATCTGACTATCATCTAGTCTGCTGAGGACAATCTCACCACAGTAATCTTCTAGGAAACAGCAGCAGCATATCGCATAGTCTAAGGACCAGAAACACCAGGCGTTCACACAATATCATCTTTGTAATTGCTTTTCTAACTACATAAAGATCCAGTACTATACAAAAGAGAAGAGAGAGTCACAAAGGAAATATTTAAAACAAATAAAAGAAAAGTATTCGATGGCAAACTAGAACACAGTTTGTTTTATGAAGTTTTTAAAAAAGCAAATGACAAACAAACAACACACACAAAAACCAAACTCCACCCCTATTGTAGAGAGAGAGTCATAGTCTTGAAGATGGGTTTGACTAAATGAGATGCGTAGAGGTATCTCTGAGAGAACACTTGAAAACAATCTTCTCCTACGCCTAAAAACAAGAAGGAAGATTTGAGACCCCTCTGCCAAACCAGCCTACAGCTGCCACTGCATGCAGCACATTAAGTTATACAATTAATATACTGGCATAGGTCTCAGAACCACTGCTTTACCCTATGCCTGCTGCTACCAACAACAGAACACCATAGGCACCAACTCAAGAGCTGTAAAACAGTATTGCCTACAGTCTCCAATTGAAACTGGGACTACTCTGCTAGGTACCATACGTACATATAGCAAGAAAAAGTTCACACTCATGAGTTTACAGTCTACACAAGACAAAAAGACGGACAAGAAAAGTACTAATAACAGCATTTTAAAGATAGAGTACTAAAAACAAACTGGGCAAAGCAATTTGCCCAAGTTCATGCAAAGTCCATTGAACTCTTGCACTGCCACTAAACTTCCTGATCTCCTTCCTATATTTTAGTCTTCTTCAGCTGCTTACGTGGATTTCTAAGAGGCCTTTTTTTGTTTGTTTTTTAACTGAGAGAAAAAAACCAAAATGAGCCCCTACAATCGCAGAACATGAAACCGTGAAGTAATAATACTAATAAAGAGCAAATAATACTCTGGCATGCATCAATCGATGCTTCTCAAGCAAAACCAAGAAAGTGATTCTTCCACTTTACTTGGCGCTAGTGAAACCGCAGCTGGAGTACTGCATCCAGTTCTGGGTGCCACATTTCAACAAAAAGACATGGTAAAGCTTGAAAGTCCAGAGAAGAGCCACCTGTATGACCAGAGACTTGCAAGGCAAGCCATACAAGGAAAGATCTGAGAGACCTAGGACTCTTCAGCCTGAAAAAAAAAGAGAGAGAAGGCTGCAAGGGGACTTGCTAGCAGCTTACTGCTACATCAGGGGAATACATCAAGGGCTCAGCAAATAACTGTTCACCACGGACGACACCTTTGGAGAAAACCAGGAGTAATGGCCACAAACTCCTGGAAGACTGTTTCAGGCTTAACACTAGGAAAAACTTCTTCACAGTAAGGGTGTCCAGACTGTGGAATAAGCTCCCTCCAGAGGTGGTGCAATCACCTACTCGGGGAAATCCAGAGAAGACTGGACTGGCATCTTGCTGGGTTCACATGACCCCAGCAGTCTTTCCTGCCTAGTGAAGGGGGGCTGGACCCAATGATCTTAGGAGGTCCCTTCCAATCTATGGAAATATAAATCTATAAATCCAAGTTATTTTTTTCCCCCCCATCTTAAGATTTTCATGCCATTCAAAAGCAATGGCAAAGCTTATGAAAATTCAAAGGATTTATAAAAGCTGTCATAAAGAACTGTGGGATGTTTTTTTTTTAAAATCACAAGTTATGACAAATATTTTATCCATTTCCAAGCAGCCTGTTTAAGCTAGTATGTACTAGCCCCATGGAATGAAGGAACAAGCATATCCTTTTTAAAGTCACAATTGCTTAAGAAATTAGGATAGGTGTCACTATCTAGTTTTATAAAAATAAAATGGTAAAAATGGCATACAACTACTCCTTGTTTAATGTTGTAGTTACAGTCTTGAAAAACACAAGAAAGCAAAATGATGTTAAGCAAATCCAATTATATCACAGTAGTTACCTACTAGCAGGCAATGACCAAACAGAGTTATAAGTGAACACTGTGCAACTTTAAAAGAGTACATTCTCTAATAGATTGGCGACATAATAATGAAACAACGTTAACCGGGACATTAATTGAGCAGTACCCTGTATGTTTTAAA
>NW_017728910.1:44056544-44062822 GCF_001723895.1 Crocodylus porosus | reverse complement strand
AAAGTTCACACTCATGAGTTTACAGTCTACACAAGACAAAAAGACGGACAAGAAAAGTACTAATAACAGCATTTTAAAGATAGAGTACTAAAAACAAACTGGGCAAAGCAATTTGCCCAAGTTCATGCAAAGTCCATTGAACTCTTGCACTGCCACTAAACTTCCTGATCTCCTTCCTATATTTTAGTCTTCTTCAGCTGCTTACGTGGATTTCTAAGAGGCCTTTTTTTGTTTGTTTTTTAACTGAGAGAAAAAAACCAAAATGAGCCCCTACAATCGCAGAACATGAAACCGTGAAGTAATAATACTAATAAAGAGCAAATAATACTCTGGCATGCATCAATCGATGCTTCTCAAGCAAAACCAAGAAAGTGATTCTTCCACTTTACTTGGCGCTAGTGAAACCGCAGCTGGAGTACTGCATCCAGTTCTGGGTGCCACATTTCAACAAAAAGACATGGTAAAGCTTGAAAGTCCAGAGAAGAGCCACCTGTATGACCAGAGACTTGCAAGGCAAGCCATACAAGGAAAGATCTGAGAGACCTAGGACTCTTCAGCCTGAAAAAAAAAGAGAGAGAAGGCTGCAAGGGGACTTGCTAGCAGCTTACTGCTACATCAGGGGAATACATCAAGGGCTCAGCAAATAACTGTTCACCACGGACGACACCTTTGGAGAAAACCAGGAGTAATGGCCACAAACTCCTGGAAGACTGTTTCAGGCTTAACACTAGGAAAAACTTCTTCACAGTAAGGGTGTCCAGACTGTGGAATAAGCTCCCTCCAGAGGTGGTGCAATCACCTACTCGGGGAAATCCAGAGAAGACTGGACTGGCATCTTGCTGGGTTCACATGACCCCAGCAGTCTTTCCTGCCTAGTGAAGGGGGGCTGGACCCAATGATCTTAGGAGGTCCCTTCCAATCTATGGAAATATAAATCTATAAATCCAAGTTATTTTTTTCCCCCCCATCTTAAGATTTTCATGCCATTCAAAAGCAATGGCAAAGCTTATGAAAATTCAAAGGATTTATAAAAGCTGTCATAAAGAACTGTGGGATGTTTTTTTTTTAAAATCACAAGTTATGACAAATATTTTATCCATTTCCAAGCAGCCTGTTTAAGCTAGTATGTACTAGCCCCATGGAATGAAGGAACAAGCATATCCTTTTTAAAGTCACAATTGCTTAAGAAATTAGGATAGGTGTCACTATCTAGTTTTATAAAAATAAAATGGTAAAAATGGCATACAACTACTCCTTGTTTAATGTTGTAGTTACAGTCTTGAAAAACACAAGAAAGCAAAATGATGTTAAGCAAATCCAATTATATCACAGTAGTTACCTACTAGCAGGCAATGACCAAACAGAGTTATAAGTGAACACTGTGCAACTTTAAAAGAGTACATTCTCTAATAGATTGGCGACATAATAATGAAACAACGTTAACCGGGACATTAATTGAGCAGTACCCTGTATGTTTTAAAGGTTGCTGAGTGATATTTAGACTGGTATGGAAAGGTTATTTGACTGAGATTCCACCACACCCTTTAAATAGATACAGTAAACAGTTTCCAGAGACAAGGTGTTTCTTTCCCCTTCAACTGTTTTGTTCACTTAGCCTTCATAGGCTTCATAATCTTATTTCATTTGTGAGTGCCCATCACTGTCCTCATTTTAAAACACTTAAACTGTCAAAGTTGAAGCCAAGAGTCCATATTCCCAATATTAAAGTATTTAAATAAGATACAGCATAAATTTCAAAGGGTCTGAACAGGCAAAGCTCCCACTGACATCCGGGGCAGCTTGCAGACATGTGAAAATGCACACCAAAAAAAAATCAGGTTCACATCACATAAGCCTAAGCATCAAAATCAAGAACTTCTAGAAGTTTCTGTTTACAAATCCATTTACATTTCAATTAACAGATTAAATGTAGTAATGATTTTTCCTTGATAACATTAGTTTATATAGGAAAGAGACAGCTGTATGTTTCTAGATGCTATCTAAGACCCTGGCAGAGAAGATTCTTTGGGTGAATCTGATATCTTTTATTAGACCAAGTAAATAGTTGGAGAACAATATTTAAGCAAGCTTTCAGGTTCAAAAATCCTTCGTCAGGCTAGGGAAGTTTCAGTAGTTGATGCGTGCTCTTCCTAGATGGAATGAAAAGACCCTGAAATCTAAGACCCTGAAAATTTAAGCAGTGGCAATTCCAAGAATGAATAAGAATATGGGAGAAATTGTGCATGTCATCTACTCATAAAATGCTGAATGCAAAGGAAGTATTAAAAAACAATACTGTAGTAAAAAGGAAATGCCCATTTCAAAAAAGACACAGAAGAGACCCAGGGAACTAAAGAGCTGCTTACTACATAGGTAATGATTACCCTCCAGAGGAAGCAAGAATTCATTTGCAATCAACCAAAGAGAAGAGGAACCTTAAAGACCTCTGTGATTTGTTCAAGTCTATCAAATTAAAATGAGCCTTTCTGAATGCCACATTCCAAGCGTGTATAGTAATTAGCTGTTAATTCTCTCATGTAATTTTCAGACCCCTCTCCCTGTATCCATGATAGTTTAGGATCAGTTACATGAACAAAAAACACAAACATGAAGAGCTTGCCTGAGGAGACTAGGTCTGCCTGTTTGAATTTTAAAGTTAAAATTAAGTGCAGGAGGGGTAAGAGACTCACCCCATGATGAGCAGATGTTCACCAAAGATTTGGTCATGAGGTTCAAGGCAGTAAATGATAGTGTTTTCCCAATTCCACTTCAGAGGAAATTCAGTGGCAAACAGTCCAGAAGCATAGAAAAGCAAGAAATGAAGAGTCAGGAAGGCACTACTGTAATGCAAATAATAATGTATAACCTAAATACACAGGATTTACTAGTTTTCTTTGCAAAAACCTAGAGCATTTTGCCAGGCTTCTGTTGACATTTAACCAACCATTTGAGAAACACTGATTTCTTTCATCAAGTATTTACAGAACATTTAAAGGAAGAGCTAGCGAAAAAACAATTAAGCCAAAGGACTTGATAATTTTTATATCACAATGACGCTCAGTCTCCAACCTGCAGAGCTGTCAATCCATCCCACAAGGCTCCCTACAGGTCCCAAAATCTGACAGCAGGGGGAGGGCTGACAGCATTCATTGCTACTCCCCTGCCGCCAAATTTCCAAACTCCTGGGGAGCCCTGGGGGTGGATAACATGCCCCTGTGCACAAGATTGTATTGGTATATGGGGCACTCCACAGGCAGATCCAGCATGCCAGACTGTACCCATAGACCAACCCCACACGGATCCAGCCCAAAGCCAGATAGATTAAAGGACCACTGTTATAAAAATGTATCTTAATTTGGAGTCTTTAGGAAAATTCAGATATGCTTGAAACAAGAGGCTTTCAGTGAGCCTTGTTTGAATGCTGGAAACTGAACTATTAAATCAAGCTGTGACAGACCAGAAAGGGTAGTATTTGCTATCCTTACTAATGGAAAACACCAGTTTCATAGGTTTTTCTGATGCTTTCTATACCAATGTTTTGCAAGGGGAGGGCTTAACAGTTAATAAAACTTTCAAGAAATCATTGTCTGGATGTCTATGGCTACTCTACCTGCTTTCCCTCCCTCCACTTGGAGCTTCTGACACATGTGAAAGTAGCTGATAGATAGATGTATTCAGCAAAAAACAAACAAAAAAACCAAGTATATATTTTAATTTTGAAGTAAAGAAGATCTTTGCAAAAAGGTAACATTTCAGAACAACAAATGAAAAAACAGTGCTTATATATTTAAAATAAATATTAGGAATGCATGCCATTCAAGATGCAAGTTTTATCACAACTTTGCACAAAACTAGAGGTGCACTGATACACTGGTCCATATCATATCAGCACTAATAAAAGAAAAAAACTGACAATATCGGCAATCGGCTTTTTTGGCTGATGTAGCTGATAAATGCCACATGCACAAGTGCAGCTGCAGCATGTACATGGCCAGCCCAGCAGCTTGGAGAGCAGCATCCAGCTAGTAAGTATGTTGGGGGAAGAAGGGGCAGATTGAGACCCCTGCAATAAGGGAGGTAGTGGGGCTGGGGCAGGTGCTGCCCAGCTGGTGTGGGGTGGGGTAGGGTGCAGGACAGAGCCATGAGCAGCTCTTCTGGGAGAAAAGGGGGGCAGCTCCTGCTGCTGCATATGCCTCTGGGGGTGGCATGTGTACCCCCCCCCCGATCTGTGTGTAGGGAGAGAGAGTGGGCTGGGCCAGGGCTGCACTTGGGTTGGGTAGAGTGGCACTGGGAATGGGGGGCCAATCTGATTGGTATCGACCAATATGGCTCATTAATAATTGGCCATCAGTACTGGCCCAAGAATTCTTTAAAAATCGGTGCACCACTACATTAAACCCCTTTGAATCTGTAATGAAGATTTGTAAGGGTAATAATTTTGAGGTCTATAAGGTCTTCCATTCTTTTCAGATTTCTTACATTTCTAACAAAAGGTTACTTCAGGCCTTTTTTAGGATATATGAAATTGACCCAGAAAGCCAGTGCATAAGCAAAAATGACTTATTCTCTAGTCTCAAACAAATTCTCCCATCCCACATGCAAATTATATCTAGATGCTTAGTGATCAAAAGACATCAACACTGATATTAATAGCTTTGCTTTCTTTAAAGGGGGATTTTCTGAACAACCATTCAAGAGCTGTTTACTCCACCCAAATCATCAGAAATTCTTGTGTCCATAGGAACAAGTGAAGGATGTTCCTTGAGTTTCTTCATCCACCTTTTTAGAGATAGCTTACAAGGGACAATCAATTTAAAACCCTCAATATTATTATTTCCTCTCTCTTTTTACCTACTGTTATCACAAAAGTTGCTGAAGAGAGATTTCTAATGCATTTGCTTTTTACTCTTGCATATTTTTGAATGATGTGTAGACAGCCAGTTTCATCATTCCAGCACTTCAAATACAAATAGATTAGGATGTGATCCGGCAAGCCATTTAACCACACGACTAAAGTAGAAGTACAAATAGTTGCACTTAAGTTAACTACTCATGTGATTGAAGCTAAATATGCACCAAGTACTTTTTTAAATTAGAACTAGGAGTTTGGGGAACAAACAGGAGGTCCTTCTGCTAACAAAAAATGACTACTGTCTTATAGGGCTAACAGACCTGATGGGACTCCTCTTACGACTGGACTACAGGTATAAATGGCTATACCCTATAATAGGAGAGACTATGCTGACAAAAGGGATGGGGGCGTAGCTGTCTATGTAAAGGAGAGCTACATGTTCCTATATGTCAAGATTGGCACCCAAAGAAGACAACTGGAGACCCTTTGGGTAAGAATCCGAGGGGAATGTCGTGAAGTGGATACAATGGTAGGAGTTTCCTACAGACCTCCAAAATCAGGAACAAGAGCTTGACCAAGATTTGCCTGGAAACTAGCCAAGGCTGCACGCTCTCCCCATGATACGGTGCATGGTTGTCTGTGTAGCTGAAGTCTCCCATGACATCTCATGGGAAGAGCACTCGGCCAAACTTGATTATTCTCAAAGCTTCCATACATGCATGGATGAGCTCTACCCGTCTCAAGAAGTTTATGGGCCGACAAGAGGTAAGGCACTGCTGGACCTGATACTGGCCAAAGGGGATGATGTAATCAGTGACCTAAGAATCCAAGGGAAGCTGGGTGAGAGTGACCACAAGTAGATCACTTTCACTGTCCATCACGAAGCTGGCAAGTCAGCCAGCAATGCAGTAGTCCTCGACTTTAGGACAGCTGACTTTCACAAGCTCAGAAGGCCTGTTCTTGAGGCCCTGAGAGGCCATGATTTCACAGGGAGGGGAGCTGATGAGTGGTTGCTCCTTAAGGAAGTGATCCTAGAAGCACAAGGGGAATCCATCCCAAGCCATAAGAAAGGTGGTAAAAAGGCTCAACAACCCCCTTGGCTCAAAAGGAAACTCATGGACACCCTACATCTTCAGAGAAAGGCTTATAATGGATGGAAGTCACGAAACACCACTAAGGAGGAGTATTCTACACTGGTCCACACCTGCAGGGAGCGAACTAAGAAAGCCAAAGCTGCAACTGAACTCCAGCTGGCTATACGAATCAAGGACAATAAAAAGTCCTTCTTCACATATGTGGGGAGTCAAAAGAGAAACAAGGGCAATTGGACCCCTGCTAAACCAGTTGGGGCAGCTGACTACCAACACCAAGGAAAAAAGCCAATCTGCTTAATGATTACTTTGAGTTGTTTTTTTTGGGTGGTTTT
>NW_017728910.1:44050654-44056444 GCF_001723895.1 Crocodylus porosus | reverse complement strand
TTTTTTTTTACCAGCCCAAAGGGACCACCCTGGCTAACATGATGCAGGATGACCAGGGTGAGGATGAATATCCGCACCATTGGTGTGGATGTTCTGAGAGAGCATCTTAAGAGACTAGACCCCCCACAAACCAGCTGGGTCTGGATAGATGGCACCCATGAGTGCTAAAGGAACTGGTAGACATCATAGTGCAGCCACTGGCAAGGATATTCAAGAACTCGTAGCACTCAGAGGTGTAAGGCACGAAATGGTGATTGTGCTGCATGCGCCCTCCTGTAAGCGATCAAGCCCAGGCTTGCAAAAACAAGCATGAATGGAAAAATTGGGCAACTGTGGCCTCGACTACTCCACAGTCTGATGGCTGGGGAACTGACTCTGAAGTCGGACCTAGAGAGTGGTAGTTGACAGAACTAAATCAACATAGCACTCGGTGACTAGCGATGTCCCCCCAGGCTCTGTTCTCAAACCTGTACTCTTTAACGTCTTCAGAAGCGATCTGGACACTTGTGTCAGAAGTCAACAGGCTAAGTTTGCTAACAACACCAAGCTTGGGGGAAGCGTCCACTCTTGAGAACAGGCTGGTGATCCTGATCCGGGCTGACCTCAATAGGCTTCCAAGGCAGTTGAATGAAAATATGATGGCATTCCATACAGAGAAATGAAAGGTACTTCACCTCAGGGGAGGAACCCACATCATCACACTTATAGGCTTGGCAATGCTACGCTCGCTAGCACCATGACCAGAAAAGACTTGGGGGTCATGATGGACCACAAAATGAACAGAAGCCACCAATGCAATACCGCAGCTGGCAAAGCGAACAAGACTCCGGCTTGCATCTACCGATTCATCTCGAGCAAGACCCAGGATGTCATCCTTCAGGTTTACTTGGCCTTGGTGAAGCCACATATAGAGTACTGCATCCAATTCTGGGCTCCACAAATTCAAGAAGGATGTGGAGAAGATTGAAGGAGTCCAGAGAAGAGCCACGCCCATGATCAGAGGGCAAGAGAACAGGTCTTATGAAGAGAGGCTATGAGCTATGGGACTCTTCAGCCTGAAGAAGTGCAGGCTCAGAGGTGACTTGGTGGCAGCCTATAACTACATAAGGGGTGTGCATCAGGATCTGGGGGAATGCCTGTTCACCAGAGCACCCTAAGGGATGACAAGATCTTGCAAGAGTTTGTGACAGTTGGACCATTTTAGGCTAGACATAAGGAAAAAACTTCTTTATTGTCCAAGCCCTTAAGGCCTGGAACAGACTCCCCCCATAGGAGGTGCAAGCATCTACTCTGGACACTTTTAAGAAACACTTGGATGCTTATCTCGCTGTGATCCTATGACCCCAGCTGACTTCCTGCCCCTTGGGCAGGGGGCTGGACCCAATGATCTTATGAGGTCCCTTCCAGCCCTAATGTCTATGAAATCTATGAAACTTTTAAACCCCAACCTAGCACATACATTTATGCATATACTTAACTTTTACTTTCAACAAGGCTCCTCACATTTTAAAAGACAGAAGCTTGAATAATGAGACTAAAGCCACAAAAACTGGCAAGAACCACAAAAACAGTTGTAGTATCCAGAACTACTTGTAAACTTTTTATTTATTTATTTTTACACTGAGCAGACTTCTAGGAGTATACTGTGTGAGCACACACATGTATGCATGTAACTACATCCAAGAAGAAAAACCCACACCCACACCACTATCAATACTCATTATCCAATTATTTTCTTTTACTCACATCTTTAATACACTCGATGCTTAATGCTAAAGGGATCCGAAAGATCAATCTACATACATGAAGGAAAGAAAATGTTAGAAAATTAGATTTTCTCTTTTACTGTTTTGCAACATTGTTTTTCATTACATTTGTTAGACATTTGTTCCACTTCCATATTTCCAGGCAAGGATTTTTATGGGAGATTAGGACTGTTCTAAGCAAGTACATTTTCTCTACTAGATAATATCAGAATAAGTGGTTTTCTAAAAGAGGAAAAGAAGAAACAGAACTATTAGTTAGTACATGTCTATGTGGCAACACTAATACCACATCTATACTGAAAACTTTTGCAAGCCATGGCACCCACAGAAATGCTATACTGCTCCACACGCACTAGTTCCCAACCAAAAATAGTAAAGCTCTGCATATATGGTGCTGGTGAGTGGGTCAGAGGAAGGACAGGCTAATAAATATTGCTAATTGGAAGTGCCAATTACCATGCCCCAGTTCACCTCTGGTACACTGCTTCTGGCCAGGACACCGATGGCCAAGCATGGTAAATTTGCAGTCCAGACATCTTTACATGCCTAAATACAGTTTTAAAACACCTCAGCACACAAAAGGTCATTTCATATCAACAAACAAAGGTAACAAAATACTTTCAACAGCAGGAAATGGGGGCAAAAAAACCCTTCTTTTTAAAGGGACTAACTATGAACTAGAAGCTGATCAATATTATTTTGCTATTTATAGGTGTGCTTTTAAATTAGTAACATCTTGCACTTCACTCTTCTGACTGCTTTTGAATAATGCTTAGAGCTCGCCTTTACTGCTTTATTAGCTTGAAGTAGAACCCAACTTCCATCCACACATGAAATTCTCTAGCTCAGCCTAGCTGGCGCATCAGGTAGGGGGCTGAAGAAAAATGGCTGTTCATGGTGGAGCTAAGAATGCAGTAGTTGTTGTAACAGGAACTGTACCCACTAATGTAATCTCAGCTGTATACATCTTGGAGGATTATTTCAGTACAGTCATTCCAACTTTAAAGCTCATATAGACGTGGTTGAGTGAAGCAACTAGTGTACTCTGTCAAGCTAATTCCTGCTGTGAAGATGATCCAATATATTCTAGCTTGTGAAAGTGTCTAATTCAGGATGGCAGTCTAAAGAAAATGAGAAACTGTCTCTCCACGTACGTATCTCATATTTTATGAATACTAGCAATGCTTTCACGTTGCTAGTTTAAAGACCAATTTACTAGATGTTTTAATTGTAAATTACCTATTATAACAAGGCAGGGGTGTCAAAGCTAGCATCTGGCCCACAGTGATGACTGCTACATGATGCACATGCTGGCCCCAGCCCCATGGTGAATGTGGGATACGAAGCCCATCTGGCACACACTGCACATGGCATGGGGCCAGGTTGGGGCACCTGCTGTATGTGGTGCCTGCAGCACACTAGCCGTGCTGCTGGATCCGAGGCTGGTCTTGATGAACCCAGGGTTGGTCCATCACCAGCACCACAGGCAACATGCACCCCAGACTGACTCCCCATGCTGCATGTAGCACATCACGATGGGGCTGGAGCATGCTGTATATGGCATGCAGGGCTACAGCTGGTACACGCACTGGCTCTAAACATCACACATGGCCAATCCAGGGTATGTGCTGTATGCAGTGCCCTCACCAGACCAGTCCCAAGTTTGATACCCCTGCAGTAAGAGGAAGACAAAAGAAAATTTGAGAAATAAAGCTTTCCCAGCTTCCCTCCTCTAGTCCCCTTTCCAAAGACTAAAATCAACATAGAGCAAAAATCCTAAAATTCATCAGAAAGATACAGATTGTTTTTAAAAAAAAAAAAACAAAAAACTGGTCAATAAATTTGAGGCAGGTTATAACCATATCTTCTCTAGACTACTTCCTGTTTACCACCACACATGAAAATAGAGTGCAGAGACTTTTTTCTAAGACTGAATAAACCAATGATCCTTAAAAAAATTATCATAATAGACCTGGATCTCTAACGGATATAAATGCAGATGCTGATTTAATGGCAGAAGAACTGACTCCAGATCTGTTTAGACACTTTACTATGCATGCTGGTACTTATTCCTTAACTCTATTCACTCAATAAAACTTAGGTATAGAAAAATGTGCTTGCCTGAAAACAATATAATGTTATTGGTCAAAATGAAAAATGTTGCTATTAGAGCAAAGCATCTGTGGCTGCCATTCTGATTGGAAAAAAATACCGAGGAGATGGTTAGCTTCACTTTAATGAATCCTACACAGACATTGTTACGCCAGAGTTGCGATACTACCTACACATCTCCTTTACACAAATAAGTTGAAAGAAAGAATTGATTTCCATTTGGCAATGAGGAGACATTTCAAAATGCTCTTACTGAAAGCCAAGGGTGGGCAAGATACAGGTCATGGGCCAGGCACTTTCATCTGGCCAGCAGAGCCCACCAAATAATTGTACTCCACCCAGCCCTTCTGCCCACAAGGATAGGAGCAAGGTATCCATGTATACACCTCCCCTCCACCCCAACATACCCTACTGAGCCTCACTCCCAGCCTCATTGGTGAAAGGGCCCAGTCCACCCAGCACATAGCTTCTGGGCAGGGCTGCTGCTGCCACTGCTACAACTGCCAGGGGAGCTGCTTGGCTTCCCACTTGCTCTAGGCAGAGGGTAGGGAAGGTGGGGATGGAGATGGAGGTGGGGGCACTGGTAGAAGCTGCAGCAGGGCAGGAGCACAGAGCATGGGGCTGGAGCTGGTGGCAGTGTGAAGAGCCTCACCCAGGGGGGCAGGAGCAGCGCAGAGCTCAGCTGGGTATGGTATGGGTCTGAGGGAGGGCTGGAAAGGGTGTGGAGCCCACTCCTCACATTCCCTCCCATTGAACACAGCCCCAGCAGGCAGGGGTGATGGCAGCAGCAGCAGGCAGGGGCGCTTGTAACCGGCACAGGTGCTGCCACCCAGTGGCATGTGGCTCCAGCCAGCGCTGCACATCATGGCAAGGAGCACAGCCCGCCCAGCCAAGCCACCTCTGCTGTTGGCACTCCCCGCTGCACACATACAGCCCTGTCCTCAGGGGCAATGTGTAGGGAGGGCACGCAGGTGCACATGCACCCCCTGCAAAAAGGTGGCACTTGTGGGTGGTCACTGCTCGCCACCGAGACTGCCACCGGCATCTGCGGACAGTCCCCAATCCCTGCTGGCCACTGCTGATGCTGCCACCGGCAGCTGCAGGTGATTGCAGACCCTTGGTTGGAGCTTGCCACCCCCGCCACTGACAGTACCAGTAGAGCTCTCTGTGGGAGCTCCCCACTTACTGCCGCCACGCTCCCACCACCGCCATGCTCCCCCAGCTGCCGGAGGGGCATGCGCCATTCATGCCTGTACTTGCACACCAGAGGGAAGCTCCATGAGCTGCAGCTGGCTGCCTTTCCCACTCTCTGCCACACAGGTCCTGGGACTCTGCTGGAAGCAGAGGGGAGCCCTGCCTGCTGCTTCCCTGAGGAGTCCTGGGATCTGTACAGCAGGGAGCAGTGCAGGCAGCTGACACCAGCACATAGAGCTTCCCTCCAGTGGTACATGAGTGCAGGGGCTGTGCATGCACAGTACAGTCCTGGTAACACAGGGGGCCCGGCAGGGCTGCGCTCCTCGCCGTAACATGCAGCACTGATCAGAGTTGTGTGCAGCCAGGCGCCAGCATGTGCCACTATTTGGCTGCCACCACCTGTAGGGTCTGCATGCCATGGGGAGGAGTGGGGAAGGGAAGTGTGAGGGCATCCCCACACCCGCTCCACCCTTCCTCACCCCATATTTGCCACACACACACACACACAGCCTGCCCCCAGAATACCCCCACATGTACACAAACCCCCAACATACCCTATGCCCACCACACAGCCACACCTCTCACCCCACCACACACACCCAGCACCCTCACACCACACCTTACAGATGCACACACACCATGCACCCTGCACACACAAAAATAAATTTTTAGTCTGTTATACTGAGTTATTATGCAAATCACCTCTATATACAGTATG
>NW_017728910.1:44042755-44049234 GCF_001723895.1 Crocodylus porosus | reverse complement strand
CAGCGCAGAGCTCAGCTGGGTATGGTATGGGTCTGAGGGAGGGCTGGAAAGGGTGTGGAGCCCACTCCTCACATTCCCTCCCATTGAACACAGCCCCAGCAGGCAGGGGTGATGGCAGCAGCAGCAGGCAGGGGCGCTTGTAACCGGCACAGGTGCTGCCACCCAGTGGCATGTGGCTCCAGCCAGCGCTGCACATCATGGCAAGGAGCACAGCCCGCCCAGCCAAGCCACCTCTGCTGTTGGCACTCCCCGCTGCACACATACAGCCCTGTCCTCAGGGGCAATGTGTAGGGAGGGCACGCAGGTGCACATGCACCCCCTGCAAAAAGGTGGCACTTGTGGGTGGTCACTGCTCGCCACCGAGACTGCCACCGGCATCTGCGGACAGTCCCCAATCCCTGCTGGCCACTGCTGATGCTGCCACCGGCAGCTGCAGGTGATTGCAGACCCTTGGTTGGAGCTTGCCACCCCCGCCACTGACAGTACCAGTAGAGCTCTCTGTGGGAGCTCCCCACTTACTGCCGCCACGCTCCCACCACCGCCATGCTCCCCCAGCTGCCGGAGGGGCATGCGCCATTCATGCCTGTACTTGCACACCAGAGGGAAGCTCCATGAGCTGCAGCTGGCTGCCTTTCCCACTCTCTGCCACACAGGTCCTGGGACTCTGCTGGAAGCAGAGGGGAGCCCTGCCTGCTGCTTCCCTGAGGAGTCCTGGGATCTGTACAGCAGGGAGCAGTGCAGGCAGCTGACACCAGCACATAGAGCTTCCCTCCAGTGGTACATGAGTGCAGGGGCTGTGCATGCACAGTACAGTCCTGGTAACACAGGGGGCCCGGCAGGGCTGCGCTCCTCGCCGTAACATGCAGCACTGATCAGAGTTGTGTGCAGCCAGGCGCCAGCATGTGCCACTATTTGGCTGCCACCACCTGTAGGGTCTGCATGCCATGGGGAGGAGTGGGGAAGGGAAGTGTGAGGGCATCCCCACACCCGCTCCACCCTTCCTCACCCCATATTTGCCACACACACACACACACAGCCTGCCCCCAGAATACCCCCACATGTACACAAACCCCCAACATACCCTATGCCCACCACACAGCCACACCTCTCACCCCACCACACACACCCAGCACCCTCACACCACACCTTACAGATGCACACACACCATGCACCCTGCACACACAAAAATAAATTTTTAGTCTGTTATACTGAGTTATTATGCAAATCACCTCTATATACAGTATGCAAACAAATCATGACAAAAATATTTTTTGTAATAAAATTAAAATAAGTTATAGTAGGTGTTTGACTTTTAGTGTATGATTCAGTTTTTTTTCTGATACCAAAATGGCAACTCTCTCTCTCAAAAGGAGTATTTCCAGGGGTCAAGTGAAGGGACTTCTGGGGGCAAAGTTTAAGGGTTAGGAGCAGGACTTCTGATCCAAAGATGGTAACCAGGGGGCAGGGCAACTGTCAAGGGGCGGGGCTACCCATGCAGCCCTCAAAAGCACACCAAACCTCATTAAGTGGCCCTCCACTGGAAATAAATTGCCTGCCCCTACTGTAAGCTACAACAAAGATTTCCACTCCCCACATCTTAAGTTCTAAACAGCCAGATTCCCCTTATTTCTTTCTGAATTAGGCAGATATCAGTGGAATTATATAAGTGCAACAACAATGCATGTGAAACTAGAACGGGGAGGTAAGGAAATTGTATAGTCTTCCTCATTTCTACCCTCTGTTTTATAAATACATATTACATTAAGTCTTTAAATTCATGACTACATACTGTTTGCTCCTTACCATACTTACCTACCTCCAATCACTATGGCATTTGAGTACCAACCAATCCAAATTTACCTATCCCTCACCCCTGCCCCTTAAATAGGGAAGTATTATTTTTCCCATCTAACAGATAGCTAGCTTCCCCACACCTCAGTTTCCTAAGGCTAGATCAGGGTGGACAAAGTTTGGCCTGCAGGCCCGATTCAGCCAGCAATGGACTCCATTTCCCAGCACCCCCTGCCGACCTGGCTGGGGCTGGTCTTCATGGAGACCCCAGCCACAGCTGTGCTATGATAGTGCAAGGCTGGCATTGTCACGGACACTGGCCCCAGCCACACTGTCAGGGCAGGGGGATGCTCCAGAGCTGCTGGGATCTTGTGGTGGGGGCAGCTTGGCTCAGGGCCAAGGCAGAGTTGCAGTCTGCAGCCTGCATGCTCCAGATGGGGGTGCGCAGGCAGTGGATCGTGGCTCTGTCCTGGCTCAGGGCCAGGCTGTCACCACTGCAAGGAACCAGTGCAAAGATGCCATCTGTAGTCTGTATGCTCCAGACAGAGACATGCAGGCAGTGGATCGTGGCTCTGCCCTGGTCCCCGGACCAAGTTGCCCCCACCACAAGATCCCAGGGGCTCCAGAGCAGCCTCTGCTCTCCCTTGCTGCCCACCCTGCCAGCACTGCTGGGGCTGGTCTCCATGGTAACCCCACCAGCCTTGCACTATGACAACACAGATGCCGCCACCATGGAGACCACAGTGTCCCAGCCAGGCGGGCAGGTGCTGCTGGGAAGTGGGAGTCTGGCTGCCGGCCAGATCCACTATTTTGCCCACCCCTGGGCTAGATTTACAGACACAGGCATTTTGACACTGAGCATTCATTCTCACAACTTTCATGTGGCTGGCCCTAGGACTGGCAGCAAACCTACAGTCTTATGTTACCATTTCTTTGAGCAAACACAGGAGGTTGCACAATTCAGACTTACTATCCTGAGTTCCTTAATACTATTTTCCTAAAAACTTGAATGCATCACTGGAGAGGACTGCAGTTGATTTTAAAATCCTGCCTGCATCATTAGCAGCCAGCAAGTTTGGGGCAGGCTGCAATTATGTCTGCTCTGCACTGCTTCCTGTTTACAGCCACATAAAAGGAATACCTGGTAGCCCAGAAAGAAGCAGCAGAACTCCAAAGTTCATCAGATAGTAGCAACCCCCAAAATGGCAGTGTTCGCTAATAATCTGATAACAGTTCCATCAGAGGCTTCATAGGTTGCTTCACCAATAGATTTCTTTATCTGCCTTAGTATTTTGTAGACTATCTACATTAAATGCATTAAATGACAGCTAAATGATTTTTTTAAAGTTACTAAATAGTATATAGAAGAATGTCTACACAAAGCAATTAAAAAGGAATTGAAAAAATATGTTAATATTTACACTTTAGAGGAGCATTTCTGTTTCAGTCCAGCTGGAGGAAGATGTTATTCTTGTTAAACATAGTTTTCTTACAACTGCTAGTATTTTCTTGGAAGACTTCACAAGATGACCTAGAAAACCAGTAACAAGAATATAGTGTCATATCTTGGTAGGATGCAATTAAACCAAAGAAACTCTAAGCAAAAACTGCAGTCAATTTCATGTGCTCCATAAACTCTCAAGGAAAGAGTTTCACAAATTAACCACCACATTTTTTTTTTTAAATCACGTGTTGCATCAAAATATCTAGGGGTGCACCAATAAAGATGCTGGGGGCTGATACCAATAGCCAATTTTTAAGAAGGCATATCAGCCAATACCGATCCGATTTCTGATACAGCTGCATCCAGCTGGTAAGTCTGTTGTGGTTGAAAGGGAGTGGGGAGGGGAGGGATGGGGCAGGAAGTAACAGATCAATGCCCACTGTGGTGAGGGGGGGCAGGGTCATTCAGTGGAGGAGGGGCGTGTTCCCCCCGGATCTGGGAGGAGGGAACGGTGGGGCAGAGCAGGCGGGCTGCAGCTGCTGGCTAGAACTGGGGCCGCACACAGCGCCCTGCCAAGTCACACTGTACCCACGCCATGGGGCAGGCGCCACATGAGTACCAGACAGGGGGGTAATCCCTGATGCCCCCCACTCTGCGCAGGGGGGACTTTGCCAAGAGTGCTCAGAAGCCCCAAATCACCGCTCCTGCAGCTGGGACTAGGTTGGGGCCAAGCAGGGGATTGGGCTGGGCTGGGCTGGGCTGGGCAGGGCAGGGCAGCCATGGGGGCTTCTCTCACCTGGAGAGAGGCAGGCACAGCCAGGAGGCTGCATGTTCTCCCATGGATCTTCTGGCTGTGCCTGCCTCTCCCTGGTTGATCCAAATTACTGAATCTCTCCAAAATCGGCACCAAATCTTCCAAAGCCAATTCAATTCAGGACAGTGATCTGAATCTCCAAATTGGCCAAATCCAAATGGAACACTTTCCTATTCACACAGATCTAGTGTGCAATAGGTGGACAAAAGCCCAGGGGCTGCATAACCCTCTGTGGGCTGCCTGAGGCCCATGGGCTACCAGCTGGATAGCCCTGAGCTAAAATTCACCAATAAGTCTAGGCAGGTACACGAGAGAGTATAAAGAGAGAACAAAAGTGATCCTTTGCTTTTCTTATACGGGCTATCTATACCAGAACTAACAAAATGTACAAGGAAGCAATCTCTGCACAGTTGCTATTCCCACTCAGCACTTGCTAGTGGATGGGACAGTGAGATCTGGGAAGACGGTTGGTTTTGCCCAACTCAGAAGAAAGCAGCCAGACAACATTGCTTGGGTTAAACTTCTGAACTGCAGTCAAAGCAGTATTCAACAGCATTTTTTAAAGCGATGCTTCTATCCAGCTAGAACATCTCTTATCACCAAAAAAAGAAAACAAAACAAAACAAAAACACCTCATGAGGAGGGATGTGGGGAGACGTAGTCAACACAGTAATCCCGCTCAGAAAAAAAAAAAAAAGCACCATATGCAAAAAGATCCTGTAATTCTGCCACACGTCTGAGAGCACACAAACTATGTTCACCATCTTGAGACATAATAGATAAGGGGGAGCAAAGATGGGAGGGACTGTTCTATGAAAATACAGTTCTCCCTTTGGCAGGAGTGGAGAGAGCTATAAAAACAGAAAGATTCATCTGTGTACAGAAGAAAGGGTGAACAACAAGGATCACAATCAGCAATTCTCACAATAGGAACACTGAGAAAGAGTAAACTTTGTAAAAACAAGATGCTTAACTCCACACCACAGCTTCACAGAACATAACCATGACATCAATTTGAAAAAAAAAGAGGCAATCTGGCATTAGCCATTTATCATCATGGATTCAAGTCTTAAAATAACATATATTGTTTAGCCTCTCAATTCCAACTTCTGGAAGGGTTGTATCTCAAAACTTGTACAACCAGAAAGACAATTTTCAAGTTCCAAAAGATTTCCCAGATACAGAAATGGGTGACATAGTGACAATTTTATCAGTGATCCTAAAGAAAGAACCAGTATGGAGACACTTCGCTTCCTGAAACATTATTTTTGAAAAAGTAAAGACAGCAGATACGGAGGGACAAGACTGAAATCTATCCTGTTTTCTCATGCTTTCAGACTAACCGTGCATCCACAGGCTGTCTCTACTCCAGTTTATGGGCTGGAAACACAAAAAAGACATAATTCTTATCCATCACTTCACTGGGGCGTTAATCCTCTGGTTCTGAATAGACACAGCCACTTTGGCTCGCTGATTCTGACAATCTCCGTCTTTTATACAAATCTATATGTGAAGATTATTTCTAAATTATTTTAAGTTCAATTCTTAATCTCACTACAAAATGCATACACAAGAAGCATCTACAGATACTGCCAACACCTTATACCACTAACCATAACAGGTTTGTATGACTAGGTTTGTGATAAAAAAGAAAAGTAACCAGGCAGGCTACTGTCATCAATGTAGATTTTCAGACCTGGGTGCACTGGGTTGGACATATGCCTAGATACACTCGATTGTTTTAATGAGCTTGGAAGTTCACATAAAATTTGGGACCTCAAGCTTTGTGGACAGTTAGCTGTGTTATGAAGATTTTTTTTTAGATAAGAATTCCATATTTTAATTGTTTTTTTAAAGTTCACTTCCTCTTAAAGAAACTTAATAGCTGAAAGATAAAAATTAAGAAAAAAAACCCAAACATATTCTAAGCTAATGGTTGTGCTGTTACACAGCTGAATAACATTTCTATTGATGCTTCTATAAACATGGTAATAAAGTTTCCCTATAACCAGAGATCCGGGCTTTGTTTCCCATGGAAAAACGGAGAAAATATCACGGATTCCCCGTTTTTAATTGGAGAAAATGCAGATTTCTCTTTTTAGCAGAGAAATCCGTGGATTCTCTACTTTTGCAAAGAACTCTTACAGGCTGGCACAGCTCCAGCCTGCAAGAGCCAATTGCCTACAAAACCTCCCACTGCCACCACAGAGCTGTGTGGCTGGCGGCAGTGGCACAGCGCAGAGTGGTGCTGGTGGGGATGGCTGCATGCCGCAAGGCCACCACCATGCTGCCGCTGCTGCCCAACGGCCAGCTGCACAGTTCTGGGCACAGCTCTGCAGCGGCAGCGGAAGGTTTTGTATGCAGTGGCAGTCATGGGCTTCCAGGTAAGTGGCAGCACCATGTGGGAGCCCAAGCCCCCATTCTGCCCCC
>NW_017728910.1:44037257-44042005 GCF_001723895.1 Crocodylus porosus | reverse complement strand
GCTGTTGCAAGGGGCATCAGGAGGGCTGTGGTGGGCCTTTAATTTTTATCATGGATTTTGGGTTTTTAATTAGAGAATTTGCAATTTTTTAAAATCAGAGAAAACTAGGATCCCTGCTTATTAAGAACTATAAATGAAACTTATACTCCACATCATTCAACATATCTTGCTGGCAGTTTATTTCATAAATATTAATGTGAATTTGGTTTAAGTTGGGCAAAGCTGTGGAAGTTTTGACAGCTGAAACCACAATGAGAACAACACTTGCACGTTACTGAAAGATGTTCATTAAGTTTAGCTTCCCTCCTCACGTCTAAACACTCAAAAAAGAATAGGTACAACTACACAAATAAACCAGGACACAGAATACAGTGATACCCAAGAACTTTGTGCTTCCTGAAACGTGTGGCACACATACCAGGCACCATGCTGCTATGCTGAATGGAGCCCTTCTGGAAGTTATCTGTGGATCATGGAACCACTTATTTAAAAGTGATGTTGTAGCTGTGATGGTCCAGGAATTATGCAAGAGGCAAGGGTTTCTTAGGGTGATATCTTTTATTGCATCAGTTAGTCCAATAAAAGATAACGCCCTAAGAAACTCCTGCCTCTCTTACCTCAGTGGCAGAAGTTACTTCAGCCTGCCATCACATACACAGCATTATCAGTCCTTCATGCTGCTTAAGCCATGAGTGTGTACGGTGGAATGCAACAGCCATGAATCAGCTGCCTGAATGAGCACCTTGTTACTGCAGTCCAAGCATGAGCTAGACGCTCTTTGGGGACCAAAGCAAATCCCAGCCAGTCATTCTTCATCAGCAAGGACAAATGCAACAAAAGTCAGATGACAATTAGCTCAGAGTGGCTACATGTTCATGCCAAGAAACATGCCTGAATCAGCCAGCTGTGCTGGGGTTCATGAGATACAGAGGCAGTGTAAACAAGTCCATAGAGAAAGTAGACCATACAGCAACAGAAAGATAGGGGGCAAAAGGGGAAAACAAACACTGGCCTCACAGGGGGGAAAAAAAAAGTACAGGAGAATTGGCTGTACTTTAAAGAAACCTTACTGAAGGCACAGAAACAACCAACCCAATGTGCAGGAAGACCAGTAAGTATGGCAGAAGACCACCAAGGCTTAACAGGGAACTCTTCAGTAAGCTAAAACAAAAAAAAGGGAAGCTTATAAGAAATGGAAACTTGGATAAACAACTACAGAAAAGTATAAAGGTACAGAAAGAAGTGCAGCTTCCCGCTGTAACTGAGAAGGCTTTGCAGGAAGCATTTCCAGTAACAATGATCCCCCAGACCAAACAGAAGTTCACTGTTGGTTCTAGGGGGGAGGGGAATCTAGCCACTGGATTGCAATTACAGGTGGTTCCCCCCCCCCACCCCAGCAACAGCCCTTCCTCCCTCCCAGCCCAGCTGTTTTCAAAATTGGGGGACAGGGAAGGGAGCACAGGGTGCTTGTTCTAGAAGAGTTCCCCAGCCGGTGCTGGAGGACGGGATGGGTGAACTGGCAGCCCCCCACCTTGGGGGGGGGGCGGGGGGAGGGTTTCAATACCCTCACCCCACTCTGCAGCAGGGGCTGAAAAAACCTCAGACTGAACTCCTTCCACTCCCTTTCTCCCCTCCTGTTCTGAAAACAGCTCAGAGGCTAGGAGGCAGACAGACAAAAGTTACAGAAGATGCTATGTTTTGAAACAACTTCATCTGAATCCTCATGCAATAAGGGTGTAGATTTTCACCTGCTCTACCATTTTTAATGGTCTGAAGCTATGCACTTGTGTTCAGTCATGGCTATAGACTGCTTTCTGTAGCCAGCTCAGGCAAAAATTGTCACATCTGTCTGCATCCTAAAAGTATTGCTCTGACATGCAGGGATGAAATCAGGAAGTCAAAGCATAATTGAATTTGCAGCTAGCAAGGAACATGAAGAGTAACAAGCAGCGTTTCTACAACTATGTCAGTAATAAGAGGAAAATCAAGGAAAAGGTGTGGGCCTCTTACTGAATGGGGAAGGCATCCCAGAGGATGCAGAAAATGCTGAAGTACTCAATGCCTTTTTCACCTCAGTCTTCACAGGCAAGATCAGTTCCCAGACTACTATGCCTGGCAGCACAGTTTGGGGAGGAGGCAAGCAGCCAAGGGTGGCAAAAGAACAGGTTTAGGGACTATTTAGAAAAGCTGGACATGTACAAGTCCATAGGGCTGGTTGGGATTCACCCAAGGGTACTGCGGAAGCTGGGTGATGTGATTGCAGAGCCACTGGCCATCATCTTTGAAAACTCATGGCGATCGGGAGAGGTCCTGGATAACTGGAAAAAGAGTAAATACAGTGCCCATATTTAAGAAAGGAAAGGAGGAGGATCCTGGGAACAAGCCAGTCAGCCTCACTTCAGTCCCTGGAAAAGTCACAGAACAGATCCTCAAGGAATCCATTTCTACGCACTCGGAAGAGAAAGTGGTGATTAGGAACAATCAGCAAGGATTCACCAAGGGCAAGTCACACCTAACCAATCTGACTGCCTTCTATGATAAGACGACTGACTCTGTGGATGCAGGGAGACTAGACTAGATGACTTCCTGAGGTCCCTTCCAACCTTAACTGTCTATGATTCTATGATTTGGTGGTATCAAACAGATTACATGACTGATTCAAACAACCACATGATGCATGCCATGAATGCTGCCCTATCCTAAGCTTGCAATTGCTTTTTTGGACTATTAGGGAGGACTGGAATCACCATATTCCAGAGACAGAAAATGACCAACAGCCATGAATGTCACATGCCTCCCGAGGCTGGGGGGGGCACAGCAACTGCCAGCAGGTGACGGCATGGTGGTGGCGAGTGGGGAGCTCACACAGGGGGCCACAGCAGTGTTGGCAGTGAGGAGGGAGTGGGCAAGCAGCAACTGCCTGCAGGCGCGACCGGCAGTGGACAATCTCAGGGAGTGTACATGCACCCCCTACACATCACCAATGCCAACAGCTGCTCCAAAACTTCTACATGAAAAAAATCAGGTTTTCATGGATCTGTACAAGGAACTTGCCCCATCCCACTGATAAGCCTGAGGGAGCCCAAATCAGGGAAGAAGAAATTTCACTACCTGAAAAATGGCTGCCACAAAATGCGTACACGTTAGTGGGTTACTAGCTTGATATTGATAAATTAACTGCCAGACTTATGGTTGGTTTATGATACTTTTATGAAGGTTATCATCAATTAGGGAGGATGTACCTGAAAAGGCTGTGTTTTATAACAATAGGGTTCTAACTTCTGTTAGTACCACTGATGATAAAGGGGCCATAGTTTAGTCTCTGAAAGGAGCCAGAAGTTAAATGTCAAACATTAAGGAATATTACCTATTTCTGGAGAAGTAGGTATTCATGAACCTTTGGGCCACACATAGGGGAAGAACTAGCAAAATGTTTAATACTAAAGATTGGCAGGCCTGGATAAACTGAGACTTGATTTACTTCCACTGGCATTGCTACCAGTGGCATAGAGATGCCACTAGTATTTTGGGGCACTCCATATATGCAGTCTTACCATAAGATATGAAGCTATACTCTAATAATATGGAGCCACAAAGAGCATTCATTACCACCATTCTGCAACAGTTTAGACCGAGTATCTGGAAGTTCAAATATTCTCATCTCCACTGTCATTTAAATGGTCTGCACAATGCCAGAGAAACTAGAGATAAGTCAAGTCCTTTTGCATGGATGTTGAAATCAGCCGTAGCCAATTCTGACAAGCAGAAGGCACCTCTACACGTGATACAGACTTACAGAAATGCAGGATACCACACACAGCAGTTTTAATAAGTAATCCATCCCTTGCCTGATTTTGTTGTTTTGTAAACTAAGATTTATGTTGCATAAGATGTTGTACTATCCTGTAATAAGATTGGATTTATCCATGTTAATCTGTTAAACCTCTAGAGTGAAGGAGTTTAGAGCATGCAAGGAGTATTCTGGCCTTGACCAATGCTGTGGGATTGTAGTAGGTAAAACATTGACTTTTCTGTCTGATTATTATTTCAATGCAGCTTTCCATGCTAACTAGTTTGGGTAACAGGGTGCTCAATTTAATGACTTGTGTAAAGCTGGCTCCATTTTTATACCTCAATAAAAGAAATTTTGCGAAGTCACAACTTCCCCCTTCATAACAGATCAGTAGGCAGCATGCATTAGTATCACCTTCTGCACCATCTACAGTTCACAGCAACATGCAGGAGAGGATGGAAGAGCAGGAACTTAAAAGGCCCTGGGCCTTGTAGAGAACTTGGAGAAGCCTGTTCAGAGAAAAGCACTTGCACTTGGGCCTGGATCTAAAGAGGCACCTTTAATAATACTTGGTCTTGTGAAGAGAACTGGTCCTGCCCTGGGGCCATGGCTTATTCCTGCACCCAAATTTACAGAGATTCTAGTGTCTATAGGAACTTACACCTAATCACCACAATGGTAGATAAGTGCTGCTAGAGTCTACAACCCCACATAGTTACTTGTGAAATTCCATGCCTCGCCACTGCATCTTGGACATGTTGCCACTTTGGTGCCTTGTGTTACAGCACCAGGGTGGCTGGGCCATTAAGCCTTGAAGTGGCTGTAATAGGATGCACAGACAGTCCACCAACTTAGAAAAGTTTATTAAGGAGGCCATCCTTGAGGGACTGGCCCAGGCTAACATTCTAAGGGACAGCCAGCACAGGTTTGTTGCGGGTAGGTCTTGTTTGACCAA
>NW_017728910.1:44023100-44036389 GCF_001723895.1 Crocodylus porosus | reverse complement strand
AGCTGACTTCCTGCCCTTTGGGCAGGGGGCTGGACTCGATCTCCCGAGGTCCCTTCCAGCCCTAATGTCTATGAAATCTATGAAAAAAACTAGATTCCCTTAACATGTATTTTATATACAAGGTCCACAATAAGCTTCTTATATTTCATATAGCAATTCTGCTTCTTTTCAAGACCAGAGGAAGCAGGCAACATGTATAGGGACAAATAAAGGTCACACCATAAGTTCTACTTTTTGGGTGTGTGCATGTGTGTATTTTTAAAGAGATTCTAAATTCTAAAGCCCAGGAATTTGCCTAACATGAAGAGTCTTGGGAAGAAGAAGAGAGCACAAGTCAATACAGGTTTCCCTTGCTTTATGTGGGTTCTGTATATGCAAATTTACTCTTATACAATGACCCTTTTTATACCAAAATTCATTATATGCAAGATAAATTCACTCTTACACAATCAGTGTGGTGTAGGCACACACTCAGCTGCTTTGTGCGGTGCATTGTGGGAGTAACGCACACCAAAATGTAGTCTCCTGTGTGGATCTGTGCTCCTCGTTCACTGAGACATGTTTCTGTAGTTGCCATCCCCATTATGATAATGCTCTGTGCTTGTGTGGACTGTCTGCCATTGGCGAGTACCAAAACTGTCTTGTAAAAGTGGTAGAAATGTATCTGGGGGTCAGTACAGTCACGGTCTTGAAACATATCCCTATTTGTTATGTTGTAAAGTGGGCTCCCTTTATACAAATTTGAGTTATGCGCTGTTTTCCAGGAACACATGTACAGCATAAAGTGAGGGAAACCTATAAAAGAAACCATTTGAGAGCAAGCAGGGCTCATTCATGATCAGTTAGCACCACAGGCTAAGTGACAAGGCTCTACCAGCCAGATCCAGCCCACAGGCTTTACCTTGACACCTTACCGAGATAGTCTGACAAAGTGTGCCTACCAGCTAACCTAACCAAATGACAAGAATTCCTGCCATGTGAAAAATCTGCAGTTGTCACTGCTTAAAGAGGTGGAAAATAATTAAGAATACTGATAAACCATTTAAATAAATCCATAAATAATGCCTACAAACTGGACACTTTACCAGCCCCACCCTTTCAACCACTGCTGAACTTCCATAGGAAAGAGAAGGAGGACCCCTTATTTGGACTCTACAAGTGAGGGCTTCCCTAATTTATCTCTGCAAGAAGCTATGATGAGTCAACGGGAATTCTACTACTGATTATCCTTATGAACCCTTTTCCTGGGCAGAAGTAAATGAGATGGACAGTACAGGCTTTTTGTAAGGCTTTCGTAGTGGTATACGTAAGCCTAAGAATTATTTGGATCCTTTAGTTGAATACCCAAGACACAAGCATTTCATTCTTCATTAGACTTTATTCACATCCTTAGCAACTTTATACAGCTGCTTTATGTTTTGGGCACTCAAAACTCTGAATTCCAGTGTAACAAATGCCCCCTGCAGCAAACTGATGCTGAATTTTAAAATAAAAATTGTCAACCAACTTTCAGGCAATGGAGGAGGAAGAGGATATAAAATGAAAAAACAAAGGAACAGGAATTGCAGAATTGTGGCAAGGGACTTTCTGTATTTTAGCCCAAGATCTTGTGGCTTCACTACAAAATAAACCTTTGTAGAAGGAAGGAACAGCTGAGGCAAGTACATACCAGAATCTAACCACCAACAGTGCACTCAAACTGTGTAAACAATGCTATACAATATATTTATAAAAAAGGGAAAAATCTTCCTCTCCTTTTCAGCCCTCCATCTTAAGCACGGAATTGAACAATAGTTGCTACAAAGTGTGATTTAAGCATTTTCAGTGAAATAAAGCTATTACCACTGAAGTCACAGGATTAAAAGGGAATGAAAGTTAGAGAATCTAGAATGTATGGCATGAACTTTTTCAGAAGTAAACTGTAAAGTTAATGATATACATCTAAGGACAAACAGCAAAAATAAATAAGCAACTAATTTCATCTGCAAAACAGAGCTATTAAATACTTCATAGCATTATGCACATAGTATTTAAATCAATATGACCATAGGATAAGAAGTGGTTTATTTAGGCAGCATTAGGGTGCCTAAATTAAAAGACTAGCGATGTTTATTGGTGGGATGCACATATAACAAAGTGGTAAATTGTAGGTCGATAGTACCAAAGTCAAGTCTTTTGTTATAGACAGATTACATTTGTCTACTAATTACACTTTCATTTTGGCCAATCATTAAGACCTAAGAGTTCAGACTTTATAAAAATAATTTTAAAATTATTCCTCCCAATAGCTTTGCTATCAATGGGCTACAGGTGCCACTTATTTGGGGGCACATATGTACTCTTACCATGCGATATACATGTATAGAACGTTCATTACCACCACCCTGCAACTGCTGAGAGTTTTAACAGACTACCTGAAAGGCTAAAAAGTTAAGATGTTGCCATCTCTAAAATGCTTGCCTGTAGCCCCAAAGACCAAATGCCATATTGAAACCTATCTGCAGCCCCATAAGAAATCTGTATCATTTCACAAGCAGCTACAAGTTCTCATATACATGAAAGCAACAGAGCAAATTGCTAGAGCCAAGCTGAACTGTAGAGAAGATAGCAATGAGCTTACAGGCTCAGTCTTAATTTTTCCTCTGAGTACAGGCAAGACAAAGGCCATATTAAAGTTATTCTCATTACTTTGATTAAAAACTCCATTTGGTAGAATATTTTAAAGTCAAAAGGGTACTGGTGGTTACAATTGTGTTCTGAACCAAATTTGGTGACATTCCTACATGAGGAAAACTTAAATATTGCACGATATAAACATAGGCAGATAAACCTTAAATCACAGAGTATGTTTTATGGGACCAAACTTTTAAGCTTTAAAGCTACCATCCTAGTTCGCAGCTCTCAAACAGGTTCTGCTAGAGTGCAGGAAAGTGAATGAATTTACACCAGGCACTTGGGCAAAGAGAACAAGAGAAGTAGCAGCAGCAGTTCTGCCACCCAATAAAGCTTTTCTAAGTGCTAAAAATCAGCAAATCAGAAAGAATATACACGAGAGAAATTAGCTGAATACACATGCATGTGTGCGCATATGTACACACACACAAAGGTATTCTGGAACTAAAGCAAAACAAGCATTCAAGGTAAAGGAGCAATAGCATGTCACAACTAATGAAATTATTAAATTTTAATCTTGTTAATTAATGAAGTGAAGAAATTGGTCCCTTATCCTTGTGATAGAAAAAAATCATTCTACCACAATTAAAATGAAGACTTTATATATCCGTATTTTTCACATAGTTCTAGAAAATCTCAGGTTATTTGTATGAAAATAAAAAATTTAAGAGACAGAACTACCTGCAAGCTGAAAGTTGAACTTTGTTTTTGTTCTGTGGCCGATGCACCACTAGGAACTACACTTGATCTGAGCCAGAGGCCAAATGTTACAAATGGAGCAACATCAACAATTCTTTATTTTGATACAACACATCACAAAAGAATCTGGCTCACTCAGCTGCATTGGCTCTGGAGTTTTACTATGGATAGAAAACACATTTGCTACTAAAGCAAACATATCATTCTCAATACCTACATGGAGCATATATAGAAGTTAACGAGTGTATTTTTTCAACACTAATTTTTCTAACCATAACCATATTCCAAGAGTCAGAGTTGTTCCCTCTGCACTATAGTTTCTTCTGAACACATTGTTTAAGGAAGTAGCCCTATGTCATTGTAATATATTGCAGTTATGTTAAGCAAGTATATTTCCTATTGCTAGTATCTTGCAAAATTGTTTTATCCTGTCAGTATCCTCACTATGAATCCCGATCCAAAATCTGACATAAGATGCTCTCCATGATGTAAGCAGGTTTTAGAGTATGGCTTAGATGCTCCTTTTCATACAGCCTGCAGAAGTTAACTATCTTGCTAATTATAGTTCAGCAAACATTTTCTCAGTTACTTGCTAACCATTTTCAGTCACTACTCCTGCTTTCTGTTCCATGCAACCTCTTGCATACAGTCCATCTTCTTCAGTGCTTTCCACCATGCTGATTTTCACTTCCGCCCATCGTCAGTTAAGCTGAAGATGTTGAAATCATTCGGGTGAATATATTTGTATTTAGTTCCTGAATTTCTTTTCCTTTTTCGTTGATGTATTTGGACAAACTGCTATTAGTTACCCTTTTTTGTGAAGCTGCTTCACCACTTTCTTCTGGAAACTGAACTTTCATGTAAAAGTCTGTATCCACTGTGATTATTAAAATAGTAAGATGAACAAAATATAAACTGGTACAGTAATGACCATCTATCTGACCAGTCTGCTAATAATACTACTGAAGAGAAGTGAACTGTTGCCATCCAGGGTGGTGGTAATTCCAAATATGACAACCATTTAAATATCAACATTAACTATTTAGCTTGCTGATATGTTGGCAGAAAAACAACAGTGGGTAAACCCACCACTTCTGGACACAGTTTTGAATATTAATGGCATGCAGCAGCATAGCTAGTCACAAACAACAGCAGTTGTAGTGTGACATGGAAAAATCAAGGATCACATAACAATGTGTCTACCTTCAAATGCTCTTGGATACCAGAACCAAAATACTTTGCATCTTCCTGGGCAGTAAGAGTACCACATGCTCTTTCTTTCTTCCTTCTTTCTCATTTCCTGTCTATTACATTATGGTGTGGAAAGAACCACAGGGCACTGCCACAAATCTTAGGTGTATGATACAAGTGAATATAGTCTTGCTCTTAAGGTGTATTTCCCATTTCAGTAAGCCTAAGTGCTCTGCAAAGTGGGAAGGCAGACTATGGCTGAGAGGAACTTAGAACCTGTAGATCAGCAGGTATGCAAGAAGCAGAGACATTCATATTTCTTCTCACCTGAAGGCTGTACAGAAATCTGTAGGCATCTCACAACAGAATGGAGCAATAATGAGAAGCAACAGAAACTGATGGGAAAAATCTTAGGAGGCCAATAGAAAATTCCCCAAAACCAAGCTTCCTCTCAGTTTGTATACCTCCCAGAATCACAGGAACAGGCTCTTTTTGGCCCCTGCATACCTGGTAGTCTTAGGCATGCCTTTTAAGCTGCACTGACTCCCTTTCACTCCAGCCTTTGGTCAAAATTTACAATAGGAAATACAAAATATTAGACCTTCCAAACAAAATTTCTGCTGTGCAAGGGCCCCAATTACAATTCATTTCTACCTACACCTGTTTTACTACTCTATGTGTTTGCCTGTTTGCTTATGTTAATTGATTCCTCTTTCTTACACTATTAGGCATCCTATACATCTCACATGCAGTTTCTTCCTCATCTCAAACTCATTTCTCCCAGAGAGGTCACTTTATCCCAGTGGTGCTCAACCTTTTTGCACAGTGGGCTCAACGGGCAGTGCCTAGCTCATCTGCAGACTGGAGATATACAGTAGTCCCAAACTGGAGCCTGGAGCAGGCGCAGCTGGCCTCATCTGGCCATGTGGAGCAGTGTGGGAGACAGCCCAGCCCCAATCCAGGTGTAGGGGGCATGGCCTGCCCAGACCTGGCCCTACTGCGGGGGCGGGGGGGGGGAGGCTTGGTCTAGCCCAGATGCAGCCACAGGGAAAGGGGGAAGAAATGGCATGGCCCAGCCCCATTGCAACTCCAGAAGCAAGGAGGGGAGAAACGAGGGCATCACCTGGCCCTGGATAGGGAAGGGGGTATAGCTGCTGTGTAAGGCTTGGTGTTTGGGAGTTTGGTGGGGGAAAGGTGCCTATATCGATGGCCACTGCTCCCCCACCAAGTTTCCAGACCCATGGAGTGCTCCCCAAGTCATGTTTGGCTCATGGGCAAGAGACTGAGCACCCCTGCTTTATCCTCCAGCTGATCCTCTTTGCCAAGTGAAAGTGGTTAGACATCTACCACATATTCTGCCATCATAGAAGAACTATGATCAACAAGTAATAGTCATAATTTTTGTGGTGACACGTTAGCCAAGTCCCAATATAAGGAAACTAAGAAATCCAACAAATTCTTCTTTAGAAAAATAAGTAAACTGGTTATGAATGAGAAGAAAAAGAACAGAACAATAAATTGTTAAACACTAACTACTCCTCTGACCATTTAACAGCTGTTTCAATTGGAGGGCAGGGCACAATTAGAGATGTTTCTTTCCTTTTAAAAAGTTGTCAGCTGTGCATTAGGCAATCTTAATATTATTATTTACATACACTTTGCCCTGCTGACAGCATCTACACCAAGTTGAAAGCAAAAGAAGTTGCCCATTATGTTATTTCTCTTGCACTACCATACTACCAAGATATATGCTATAAGGCAGAGATTCTCACCAGGGTCCCTGTTGCAGCACCATAGGATGTCTTAAGATCCTTTCCGAGTGCCACACTACTGACCTGCTGCTGTTTGCCTGGGTTCATTGCAGTAGAAAAACCATTATTATTTTTCTGTAGTCAAAAAATGAGTGAACACAAAGAGCTGGCATTTTGTGAGGGGTACCCCAACTCTAAGGAGGGGTGCCACAAGGTTGAGACTACTGCCATGGAGCATAGCTAAATATTTGCACTTAACCAGTTAAAAATAGGTAGCACAAGACTACAGTCGAAACACTTCTGGCTTTGGAATAATCACTAACGGCCTTTTTCTCACAACTACTTCATCTGATGTACACCCCTGAGCAAACTAGTTTGGCATTATATAAACTGACTTGGTAGTAGATGTTTCTCCATCTACATATAGCACACTCCTTTGTGCTGTTCCTAGTTTTGCAGACATCAATAATGTGCATCTATGCAATGATTCTTCAATTAATGATAGTCATAGATCACTAAAGCCATGACACTCAGTCTGTTGCTCTAGAGCTGTGTGAAGTTCTTTAACATTTTCAGAAAGTGCATGGCATTAAAACAAACAAAACAACCTATATCCTTCCTAAAATAATAAATAACGCAGCACATGTACACTCAGATGCTTTCAAGTGTGCTGCATTTTTTTTTCCATGACCTGTCTGCCATAATTCACCTGGGGATGTATTACCACCAGAGGCTTTCCAACTTCTGAGTAGCCAGGGGCTGCATACCAGTTTGCTTGCCCCTCCCTCTACACTACACAGTGGGCGGTGCCTCACCTCACTGCACCATGCCGTTACACCAAACATTCTGTACTCCATGGACTCTCTCCTTCCCCTGTGCTGCAGTGTCACCTCTGCAACAGTCCCCTGGACACCTCCAGAGGTGGGGGCAGACAGCAGAAGGGTGGGAGACCCCAGAGACTCCAGCAGCAAAGAAGTGATGGAGGGAGCAGGGGAAGCCACAATTTAATCCTCTGCAGGCTGCATGTAGCCCACCAGTTGGGCAGTCCTATGTTAAGTTGACTCTTTAGTTAAAACAGGCTGTGTATGGCTCCTAAGGCAGAAGTGTCATTGCTAAAAAGTATTTCTCATTAGAGATCAAAAACATTATATACCAAACGTACTTTACAAGCACTGAGGGTAGGTCTATGCCACAACTGTAGCATACTGCAAGCAAGATGCCCCTCAACTTACACTTTCACCCATGCCCACAGGCACGCTCTAAACCCAGAAACACTAGATAATACTACTGCAAGTTCACTGCCAGCAGCTGCTCTCAAGAAAGAACTTCAATGATTTAGTCAAGACCAACCAGCAGGCCACTATCAAAAGGACAATGCAAGCCTTTATCAAGACTCCCAGACTCCTATTTTTTGTAACACTGCATTAAGTTTGAATTTTAGAAAAATTATTTTAGTTTTACAATTTCAATGGAAAAAAAGCAATTCAGGTACATGCTTATTTCTCTTCCTGTTCAGAATAGCATCTCATCATCTCCCTACATCCTTCTGGCTTCAATAATTCAAGTTAATAATGTGATTACATGCCATCCTGAACCAAGGCTCAAAGTCATCCCAGAATAATTTTCAAGAAATACACAATGGAAGTCACCAGCAGCAAAGAATATCTATGGCTCAGAACCATTAACATTTTACCTAAAATTTCCTCTCTCTAATCTTGAGTTTCAAAGACGCTTCATATAGCTTTTTGGGGGTTTTTTATTCTAATCTAGAAGAGAGATGGTTGAACATTAGGACTGACATTCAGAAAAAGGCTGGTTTTTTCTTCTTCATACAACACAACTTTTACTTCTGAAAAAGCCTTCATTTTTACCAGCTTTTCAATGAAAATATAAGACATACAAGATTTTAAAGCAAATTTCTGTTCCTTTCAAAGTGGTTGGGGGGGGGGGTTGGAGTTTGTTTTAAAGATTCTTGCTCTCTCTCCGCCAGTTTTAAGCATGTCTCCTGCTATGTATTGCAAAAAAGAGCAGAGAACACTTGTTTGAGAAAACAAAGGCAGCTCTCTCGACGCTCTTCACTCAGACTTTGCAGCACAAGGCCACACGTTCCACCAGCTTTTGGACAGGCACCAATAACATGAAGCTGTTATATGCCATGTGCTCTTCTACACTATGCAAAGTACCAAGTGAAAAAACCAGGAGCAACTGGCTTCCATACCTTCAAACTCCCTCAGTGAGCAGAAGGCAGGCTCAAATGCTGTGCAAAGAACTAGTGCAACAAGGTTGCACCCGAGTGCCAGGAGATGAAGCAATTGGTTCTCACACAAACCCAGAGAATGCACCGTCTCTTGCCTTGACCTTACCTCCCTCTCCTTTCCTGAAGTATCTGAGAATACTTCCCCGATTCTGGGAGGCCTACATATTTAAAAGTTTCCATTTCTCCGTGACACTTGCAGCCTGAATGACCAAGTCAAGAGACAGCAGAAGTTACATGAGACAAAATAAGAATCTCTAGCACTGCAGGTCAATGGCCATACCCCTGTCAAAGTTTCAGCCTCCTGCTGGGATTTCTGCTGACATTACAAACACAAAACCCCATCGCTGATTTATTGAGGAGGGAACCAAGTCTCTTAAAAGGAGACCAGAGTATACTGGCTGCTGTGAAAAGTGAAAGGTTCCCCACTACTCCTTTTCATGCATCTCTATTTCAGAGGGTTCCTCCTACAAGAGGAACTCCTGGTACCTGTGATGCTTAAAGCAGTTCGTTTCTCTGGAGGCCACCAAAATCACAGACACACACTCATTAGATGGCACAAAAGGTGTATTTGCAAATAGGGTCAGAGCAGAGTCAAAAACTCAGATTACTCTGAACCCACCAAGGAATTTTGCAGGCTGTATTTATCTTTTTCCTCCTGGGCACATGTGCAGAAACAGGAACTCTTACAGCTCACTTCTGTTTCATACAACCATACATGTGGTTACATCACTACATACATCGCATGTATAGTATAATTAACTACTCAAGTATGCAGGGCAGAGAGGTAAATATGCATTAGCTAATTAAGCATGCTCAGAGACTACTATAGGTCACTAAGAATTCAAACCCCCCCTCTTTCAAGGACACAGTCAGTTGAATTCCAGCTTCTGTAATCTGTATGAGAAAGGCTAGGGAGAAGCTGGGGGAGAGTCTGCGATTTAGTATAAGAAAAGCTGTGGCAAGGCTGGGCAAGGAAAAAAGTTCTTGTCAGTGTTTCTTTCTTATCAGGTGCAAGATGCAAGCTGTGCATTTCTAACAATACTCCATTTCTAACACCTGCATCTACTGCTGATCATGGTGTCACCTGAAAAAGTGTAAAATGGAGACAATGCCGAGTTGTTTTAGTGCTGCCCACAGGATTCTAAATACCAGCAGTGAAAGTGACTGGTGGTGTTGATTTGCAGACTTTGAACAAACAGGAGAGCCCCATAAACTGGCTACATGCACAGTCAGGAGAGGAACTCTTTTCAGTTGGTACTAAAAAGATTGGTATTTGAAAAGCCTTCCTTTGCAACTAAGAGGATAAGATATCGTTGAACAACAACAAACACCTTAAAAAAAAAGAACCTGTAAATGATATCAAGTCTTTACTTCATTAATAATATATTTTGCTTAAATTTCTTTTCAATTCTCTCTCCTAACACAGGAGGAAAATAAGAAATTCTGCCCTCATCAAAACCTGATTTCTGTCCTACTTTCACAGCTGCCAAAACCCAGTCTCACATACCAGAAAATGAGGCTATGATAGTCCCACTGGTATTTTCTTTGGCATTACGTCTCCCAGAAGAAATCAAATAACTTTTCCATTCAAACTGAAGTCCAGTTATTCATGTATGTGTTTCATGAAGTCAACCAGGTCTGAAGATTTCCTCCCAAGCGTTCAAATACTTAAGATCCCAGACTTATTTTTCTCTCCACAAAAAAATTCCATACAACATTCCACAATTCAAATTCCTTAAAACCATTACCCCACTTTGCAAATCTCTGCTTTGAAATGTTTCAGTAGAAACCTATGCATTAAAGGTGACTTACCAAAAAAAGAGAAAGTTGAGTTTGTGCCCTTTAACTGAGCAGTACCAAATTAATTTATAATCACCTTGTAGAAAACGTCTCCGAAAGAAACATGTTGTTTTGTTTATACCCAACTCTGCTGTGTCTCGTTTCAGGAAAAAGAGAAAGCAAGTAATTGTTACCTAGAGGGGAAAAAAAAGGAATAGGCCTGGAAGTTGAAATATTCTTCCACAGAAAACACACAGCATAAAGAGTAATTGTGTAAGTTCAGTTAGTAGGGTTGGAAGGAACCTGAGCAGATCATCTAGTCCAACCCCCTGCCATGGGCAGGAAAGGATGTTGGGGTCAACTGACCCCAGCTAGGTGGCTGTCTAGCCTCCTTTTGAAGACCGCCAGGGTAGGGGCAAGCACCACTTCCCTTGGAAGTTGGTTCCAGCTCATAGCCACCCTAACAGTGAAGTAGTGCCTCCTGATATCTAGCCTGAATCTACTCTCACTAAACTTATGGCCATTGTTCCTTGTTACCCCCAGTAATGTTTGGGGGAACAGGGATTCTCCTATTGCCCACTGGTCCCCCTTGGCAAGTTTATAGGCTGCCACCAGATCCCCCCTCAGCCTTCTTTTGTGGAGGCTGAACAGGTTCAGGTCCCGCAGCCTCTCCTCGTAGGGCCTGCCATGCTGCCCCCTAATCATGCAAGTGGCCCTCTTCCGGACCCTCTCGATACTGTCCACATCCCTCCTGAAGTGCGGCACCCAGAACTGGATGCAGTATTCCAACTGCAGCCTGACCAATGTTACAGAGAGAAGGAGAATCACCTCCCTGGACCTGCTCATGATGCATCTATGCAGGCGTGACAAGGTGCGATTAGCCTTCCCGACCGTGTCCCCACATTGGCAGCCCATGTTCATCTTGGAATCAATAGTGATTCCAATCTGGCCAGCCCTGGACCACAGGGACTATCCTCCGCTCCCCTCCCACCAATCCGTGGGACCATATTGGCAGGTGTGAGGGAGGAATCCCATCTCTGCACCAGGGAAAGGGCTCACAGGACTCCCTGCCAGAGTCAGGAAACCTCCATTGAGGCAGGGGGATCCTGCCAGCCCCAGGCTAGAGGGCCTATTCCCCTGGGGGGTGGGAGGGAGGACAGCATGTGCCAGGCAGCCAATGAAGGATGAGCTCTGCTTGGCTGCATCTGGGTACCTTTGGCAATGGCTAGCAGTCAGAGGCATGCTGTAGCACCCCCCAGCTACTGGTATGGGCCACTGCAGGAACCCGGCTGCTTTCTGGGTTTTAAAAGTAAACATCAATTCACTTTATTATCAGTTAAGTCTACACAGTTTAGAGAAACCCGCAACAATTGAACCAATTCAGCTCAGGGCTTTTTGACAGTCTGTACTTAGCCTAGATGCCTAACCTGGCCAAACTGAGTTGTCCTCCAGAGCAAGAAGCCTAAAACATTTTGCCAAACTTGAATAGTTTTAAGATGTGAAAGGGCTAAGAAAAAAGTTAAATATAAACCTTTGTTTTATAAAAGGAAAACAGATGAAGACAACTTGTGTCACATTATGATCATTGGTAAAGTAAACCTGAACAAATAATCCAAATTCTTCTACTGTGGGAAGAGCCCTGGAAGCATGCAACAGAATGACCCAACTGAAACAGGCAAAGAGCACCAGTAACTCTTGTGGAAACTAATGGCTATGGACACATGTACCGTTGGAGGCATTTCATAAGGGCAACAGCTGTTATGGATGGACAAACCTGGAATTATACAAATAGCAAACACTACTCCAACTTTAACAACAGATGAAACAATCCTGGATGATACATAATTGTTTTAAAAAAGTCTCAGTTTGACAGTTAACATCCGAATTGGTTCTTCCTAAACTCCTGCCTTTCTTTTCACTTTCCTGTTTGTACCATTGTTCCTAATGGCTTTGTTTTTCCTTCTTCTCTTCAGTACAGCCCTTACCCTTTTCTTCTATACGACAGGTAAGAAATACACCTTATATTACCCTGCCTTCTCCTGACTTCAAACAAACTACCTCTCTCCTTGTAAGACGACAGCTAGAAAAACTAATTTCTGATGTTTAATATTACTGCTAATTACTTTACATCATCTTTTTCTATTCTTGTGAATCCAGTATCTTGTTCTCAATAAAACATAGCTGTTATTACTGTTATGCATTAAGTGCTATACCCTTCTGTTAACCTTCCCCAGCACTTTGGCTCACAGATAAGTAAGTATATAAAATGCAGTGTACCAAAGCAATTGCAAAGCTAATGGACAACTGAAAAACAAGGATAATTAAATAAATGACTAACTATGAAAAGACTTTACCTGTATATATAGTTTTGTGACAAATTACAATCCTAAATAGAATCAAGTGTATTTATATGATGAAATAAAAAAAATATTTTTCTTATTTCATTTAAGTGTTAAAGCTACAATTCAAAAGGCATCTTAAGCACGTGCATATCTCGAGGTCAGTTATTCACATGTTTAAATGCTCTGCTAAGTCTCAGTCTAACACATTTTAAACTGGAAGTTGCATCCAATAAAATGCATGGCTGTACTAATGTTATTATAGGTAATGTGAAACTAAGATTAACTGAAAAACAAACAAACAAATCATCAAGCACTATAGTGCTTCTCTAGTGTGGGAAAGGGATAAGTTGTGAAACACACAAAAGACTGATAGTAGTAACATAGCTGGGTGGCATTGGTCAAATCATAAATTACCTCAAAGGGTTAGTCATTGATCAAGCTTTGCAATATCTGAAGTGCTACATAATCCACAGAACATGCAAACTATACAAAGCTGTAAACTATTTTAGAAGGATGTTCCTTGTATAGAAGTATGCAGATTACTATTTTAGCATGCAAATATTTTAGAGGCTTTGTTTAAAAAAAAAAAAAAAAAAA
>NW_017728910.1:44017289-44022890 GCF_001723895.1 Crocodylus porosus | reverse complement strand
AATTCACTTTACCTTCCAATGAACACTAACCAAGCCAACACAAATATCTGAGATTTTTAAACCTTTTCCTCATATACAATAAATAAATCAAAGAAAACATACAAAATAGCCCTGCTCCTCTGCACCCACTGGCAGACCATTTGTCATTACAAAGAACATATTTATAGCAATCCATAAGCCACAATACAGCCAAGAAATCCAAGTCATCACAGCAAAGGAGACTCAAGACTTCATCCTGTTATAAACTTTAAAAAAAGCTTACCAATATTACAGCTCATTCCTGCTATCTTGGTGTAAGCAAGATTTCCACAAACATTACAGCAAAGCTTTAAGAAATAAGCCTTGTATTACATCAGATTAAATAAGGGAGTTGCAGGCATAGAAAAATAAACATACCTCCAAATCCCAAATAAGACATTTCAAGCTTTCTTGCTTAAGTTTTCTTTTCTCCTTTTCTTAAGTGCTGTTTGCTGAATCTTAGGAACTAAACCACTCCGCATGCCTACATCAGCCATGTAGTTAGTGTCAAAGACTCAATGTATTTCAAGCCTCTGAAACAGCTCCATAGAAATTATCTAGAGGGCTGCTGCCTATTGCCTTCTCCACAACAGATAGTAGCATACAGTATCTTCTGTACAAAAGATCACCCATCTATTCTATCGCTGCTTTTTCCAACCTCCTCTTCAAAGAGGTTTCCTTTTAATTTGAATTCCATCCCCACCCTAAGTTGTTACCAACAATAAGTATGTTTCAAAACTTACATAATTTTTCACTCATTATATTATTCCAATTATAAGTTATCCCAACATATAAAGAGTTAAATGCATGAAAAATACCAAAATAAAATCTCATCTAAAAATGAAAATATTTCTGGCTTGGTATTTTATTGCATACACAAAAAATGGTAGGTTACAGGTCAAGACTGTAGGGGGACCAAATATAAAATCACCCACAGAGAGAAGTGCAATTTCAATTGCTCTTTGGAGGAGGGAAAAAAAGCTAGACTCATACTCAGAACAGTAAAATAAATCAACCACAGCAGAGAGCCTCTAATGTACCAGGGAAAAAAAAAAAAAAAAAAAAAAAAAAAATCACACCTAGGAACACATGCCCAAACCCTTCTATCACAAGAAACCACATCATATAATCCTTTTCACAAGCTTGTCAGAGCATTAGGTGCCTCAAATCAAGTATCCAAAACTTAAGGCAGATAAGCTTAGTGAACAATGAAAGTTAGGCCTAAACAACAAATCCACCCTGCCCAGTTCATACTTCTTTTGAGTAGATAAAATCACTTTCAAACAAAGAAGGATTACATTGTATAAGGGAACTATCAGTAAACAAGTCCATGGCCTCTATCACCACCTCCTGAACATTTCAGGAGGCCCAACTCCACCTCTACAGAAGTCTGCCTGTCCCAATATTTTTTCATACCCTGTTATTTATTTTTACTTCCTTTTCTGACTTCCCCTAGGTCCAACTCACCTACCTTCTGCAACATGCTGCATGAACAGAATGCCATTAGTAAAACTTTATTCACACAGGAGCCGTTTACAAACATTACATTTCTGCTGGGAGAGCTGCCACCCTGCTAGCAGAAACTACAAACATACAAGGGTTCATTCAGTTTTGGGGGGGCGGGAGCAGGGAAAAATATGCCCCCTCTGGGAGAAAAGTCTTCAAAGTGTCAACCGGGAAGCCTCTCTTGTTATTCCTTGTGAAAAACTTTTTTCCATCACAATTGCATGCTTCTTTCCGGATCTGATCTAAGAAGGTCCCCCTCCCACCCCGCTGGTTGCCCTGCTGCCCTCTCACTCCACTCCAGATAAGGAGACCAGAACAGAGAAGCAGCCACTTTTCCCATCCCACCAACTCCTCAGACCCAGACCCTTGGTCTGGGGAGTGACTGGGCATTTCCCCTACTGCTCCAGTTTTTAGATTGGACCAGGAGAAGACTGGAGCAGCCCCCAAGCTCTCCACCTACTCCCCATACTAGGACTTTACCACGCTGCTCCCCCACACTGCTGGACCAGACTGGAAATGCAACAAAAAAGGCTGCTTCCCACACCGAAATCACCCCAGAGAACAAGTCAGAGGGGACAACCACAAGCTGAACTTAGGCTGGTCCCTCTCCCAGAAAAATTGCTACCCATGGAAATTTCTCAGAATTTATGGTCAAGAGTCACAGTTTCTCTTCCTAGCTTTCCATAACCCTGCTGTTTATTTCAGGATCTAATTTCAACTTGCACCCCGCCCCCCGCCTTTTTTAAGTTTTTTCTTATTTTACATTTTCTGTGAATTTAACACAACCTACATTATTAGTCAAGTCCCTTCCCACGTGAGTAGGGAAGTAGTAACAGAAAATTATGAGGGCTAAATGTGCAACAAAACCGAGGTGAAAGGCTGCCTATCTGCCTCAAATCTTAGGCTCACAATCACTACAGGGAAAAATACTGGCCAGTCAAAACCAGAGATATACCCAGTTTCAGGCATCTTTGTACCTCATCAACTCCGGGTTTAGTTTCAAGTTCTGCTGGTGACCATTTGCTGATAAACTTCCTTCTAATTTAACTGTTTCCCCACCACAGCTGGACTTAGCTGTGCAAAACATTTTAGAAAATGGTTTAGATGAAGGAAACATCACAAAATAGTTATACTGGAATGATTTCTATTTTCTGTAACAGAAACTGCTGCTCACATTGGAATAAAAACATCAAAAACTGCTTCTTCACAAAAATCCCTTAAATGCAAGAACTATTGGTTATCCGATAAAAGTCCTATGGCCATAAAATATTATCCTCCCTTATTAATAGAAGTTGGGGCTAAAACCTCAGAGGTAAGTTATTTTACCAGTTTGCTATCTGCAGAGCATTTCAATTTTGAACATTCTCCAAAGCTCTAATTATCTTGTCTAATTTTTAAACTATTTAAACAAACTATTGTTTAATATACATAAAATCTTCCCCAAAAACCACACACAATCTCAAATCTGCTATGAAAATAAGAGATTTGTTATCATTTTTGAGCATGAAAATTTAAACTAATCCCTTGGAATCCTATGTTTACCATACATTAGATACACAGCTGTAATAAATGGCTCCTGCCAAGTGTCATCTACATTTCTGTCTGAAATACCATGCATCTCATTTTCAAAGAAACTCTTGAAATAAAGAGCAAGTGAGGACTTGCACTCCACAAATGTGAAATAAAAATTAGGGCTTTACAAATAAGTACTGATCACACTGCCTTTACAATATGTTATTATTCAACATTCTAATGTTACCAAATTACTAGGATCCTCACAGAGCAAGTGATCCCACTGATTTTAGTAAGCCTAGTAATCTCCACTATTTATGCCAATTATTGTGAACAAGCTAAAAAGTTGTTGTAGCCTCAGTGCACACTACCACACATAGTGCATCCTCAGTTATCTGAATCCCTTTAGGAAGTACTTGCCAGACAGCAATTGGGGTAGCTGACTTCTTTCAGAGAAGTGAAAATGGTAAGCTACAGTATCAAACCTAAGCATAGGCTTTATTAAAAAAAAAAGCCTAAAAAGAGAAAGTGTTATACAACACGATTAAAAACTGTTGCTGTTCAGATAACTGAGGTTGTACAACATAACCCACTCCTATCCTTTTGAAAAAGATAACACCAACCCTGCCCTCTCCTCATGCTTGCAGAGCAAGGAGGACAAGCAAGAGAAGGGCACCTGAGTCAGAGCAAACAGACAATTTCCAACAGACTTCATATTGTAAACTAGAAATGTGCAACTCACAAGTAATCTGTGGACAAGTCCTGCTTTTTGCATGGAGTGTAACCCAGATTTCTAATGTGAAAAGAACCTCATGGGGGTTATGCTCATTCAGTACATCAAAGAGCATTACACTGAAGTATTCCCTGCCCACGCAGCATGTGCTACCTGAAAACAGAAGTAGTATAGCACACTACTTGGTGGCCTTGGTGAAGCACTAGGGATGCCCCAGTAAGCTCACCTACTAAAACAGCTTCACTACTTCAGGTCTCAGAGGTACTTCCATGAAGCAGAGTTTGTCTAAGACCACATACAGACATCCAGTTTCTACTGAAAGAATCACTGTTATCCCAGTAGAAAACAAAAGCATGCAGACATTCAAGCTTTTTCTCCCACAGAAATCTTGACCACTCAGAAAGAAAATAACCCAGGAGCAACCAGGGTTAAATGGCTCTTGGGAGAGTTTCTTATGGAAGACTAAACTCTCCCCACTCCTCTGGCATAGCTCCTGCACCTTCCCAAGATGGGGGTCACGCCAGTCTACAGAAGGCATGGGCATCAGCTGCCCCATCACCCTCCAGGTTAGAGTGGAGGAGCTGCTTTAGCTGTTCTGTGTCTGTTTCTCCCACCAGAGCTCCCAGTATGAGAAGCAGGCAGGGACTTTGCCACACTGCCCCTCTGCTCAGCTCCTGTGGAGGCTTTCCCAAAGCCTGGCTCCCAGCCCTGCTGGCTTCAGAGTAGGACAAGGCAGGCAACTGCTCCACAGTGGCAAGGCTGAGGATCCTTGCTGCCACAGCAGTGTCCCTGCCCGATTTGCTGCTCTGCCTTCTACCCCAAGCCCCATATGCCCCTCTTCCCCCCCACTCCCTCAATCTGTCACAGGCCACAGATTGGCTGCAGCTGCTTCAGAGGAATCTCACAACGTTTTTTCTACTGACATTAACTATGATTAGAAAAAGGGGAAGGAGGGCTTTAGCCCTTTGCAACATATTGAGAGTTGTTTTTGAAACAACTCTACTTTGTCAAAACACCATAGACAATCTGATAAGTTTTATGACAGACATGCCAGGGAAATGAAGCCTGATTTTACTAAGAGATTTTTATTCATATGGTTTAAAAGCTATTTTTATTAACAGTTACTTAGAAGGGTTGAGAAAGCAGGTCACTTCAGCACAGGCAAACACTTGGATTCACAGACTGTGAGGCTCGAAAGACCATCGGGGCCAGCCCCCTGCACCAGGCAGAAAAGACAACTGGGGTTTCAGCCGATCTTTTTAAGACATTCTACAAGATGGGAAGGGAAAAAGTACATTGCCGATATTCCTTATGAAAGAAAACACTTGGGAAAAAAAGAAAATGCCTAACAGCAATTTTATTTCAAGAACGCATTCATATTTATGGGAAACATGAATCACCCTCACCAAAGCCTTCCAGAAAAGCACTGCCCATTTGATCACACAAGCGCCCCCAAAGTTTGGAAGCCAAACAGTCCCCAGCCATCCCCCACCCTGCTGCTAACCTCAGATCTGGCGGCAGCACGGAAGGCAAAGGTCTGGTGCGAACAGGCAGTGCCCGGCTCCGAAAGCACCGCAGCTCTCCGCGAGCAACTGCCCCCTTCCACCGCCGGGTCCCGCGGGGAGGTGGGCTAGGCTGGGCTGGGCAACGCCGAGACCGCAACCGCGAGCTGCTTGCCCCAGGCCGCAGCGCGGGCTGCCCCGAGGCTGCAACCCGGCGGTGGCAGGAGCCCCCCCAGGAGGGCCCGTGCAAGAAGAGACACCTCTGTCCTGTCCCGGAACCCGCTCCCGGGCAAGCGGCCCCCGCCCGACACCCAATCCCACCCCGCCCCG
>NW_017728910.1:44008419-44016299 GCF_001723895.1 Crocodylus porosus | reverse complement strand
GTAAGAACCAGTTGTGGAGCCTGCCTGGGATGCCAGGTTTGTTGCACAACCTTCCTGTTTGCATGAATTAGCAATTCTTTTGAATGCTTTTTCCCCTTCCCAGTTCCTTGAAGACTGCTTAGTCCTGTTGGTAGACTATCACCAGGGTTTCTCAACTTCGTGTTCTTTTAAGACTCCAGGAACATGTTTCTTTTCCTTGCTGCATAAAAAAGTAAAGTCTACCCCTATATTTTACAGAGAAAATGACAGACAGGAGTATTGATCATACAGAGACAGTCTATCCCATTATTTCTCTTTAAAAACCACCCATGTCAGCCACACTATGCAAGTTTAACTAAATACTTTTTGTGTTTATTTCTCCCTGGAAAGCTTTTGGGGGCTACACAAGATATTCATCTGTTTTCATAGCATGAAAGGCCAGATGCATTTACTTAAAAATGAAATCAAGTTTTCAAAATCATCGTTACTGTTATTATCACTACACCAAAACATGAGACAGGCAAAGCCAAAGCTATTACATCCTCAAAACATCTTTACTCAATACAGGTAGTCCTCGGACTTAGGACACAATTAGTTCCTGAAAACCACGTGTTAAGTCTAAATGTAACTCAGAACCAACTTTCCCATAGCAAACAATGTTATAAATGGGGGATTGGTTCCTGAACCAAGGCTCAATACCTGTTTTCACCCAAAATAACCCAGAATTTTGTACTCAGTCAATTATAGATGAGTACTTTAGCTACACTGATGTATTTACATCGTAAATAGCAATCATATTGATTTGGAAGGACTTCTCTGAGGTGACTTTGCTGGACTGTTTGAAGGGCTCTTGGTTGGACTTTTTGAAGGGTACTTGGTTGGAGTCTTCTCAGGAATCTTGGCTGCAGGTTCTTCTGGAGACTGGTCTGCTTTATTAAACAAACTTCCTTGGACACTTTCGACAGATGTTCTCCAGGGAGATGGGCAATGCAGCACACTTATTTGCTGGTGTGAGCAAGTGTTGTAAAGTCAAAACTAACATCAGAAAGTTGAAGCAGGGTGTCAATTTACAAATGTAAGTGCAAAACATTCTAACTCGAAATGTCGCAAGTCGAGGATTGCCTGTACTCAGTATTTGGGCTTTTATTTGGCCTTAGTAATGACTTGCATTTTGCCCTTGACTAGTCTTGGAAAGGCTTAGCGTCAGTTTTTAGAAACATACTGTTGGCAATCAAAAATAATGAGATTGAAGAGGTTTAACCAGCAGATTTTTTGTTAGAGATATAAGGAAGTATGGGGATATAAAGAGTCAGCTTGCTATGATATTAGCAGGATAGATTTGCACCATATTGACTAATTACACTTCATAGATCAGGGAGGTTGTATAAGGGCTGGAGCATGAAAACAGAATTAAAAGGTTTTTTTTGGAGAACCTTAAATCTGGTCTCATGCTTTTCACTACTTAGGGGAAATAAAAAGCAAGGCTTTAACGTGTGACCTTAACTGTGAAGTTTCCTGATTTTCAGAATCCTCACCCCCTCCAAAAAGAGCCCAACTGTTCCATTATTTTTCATATTACAGATGATGGATTGCATGTATACTGCATACTTGCATTATTGTAGCCACAATGATCTGGAAAAGGACTTAACTCACAAATTAAATGTCAAGACACTACAAAAGTACTGTAGGGTGCAAATACATAGAAGGAAAGAGAGAAAAAGACAAATGGAAATAGTGTGCACAAGACAGTTGGCAGGAAGCAGAAAAAAGTCAAAGTCAATTTTGGAAAAATACTGACAATAAAAACTGTTTTTGGTAGTGTATGGGCAGACATTTTTTTAAAAGAGTATGTGTAAAGATCAACCCCAGGCGCTTCTTTTTTTTGAGAAAATGTGTTCTGTCCCACATCATGTGCAACCAGAGTATAATGACTATTCTGTTTGCTGGACAGCAACACTTTTTTAGTATGGTAGCTACTGCAACACATGCAAAGAGTCTTGAACACCTGGCATATCAAAACAACATGACAAGCTCTTAATATGGTGGTAAGAAAAAAGCCAATTTGGCAAATTGGGGTTTTAGGAATCTCTCAGAGTTCCTAGAGTTTGCAAAACTAGTGAGCTTATAAACCCTTTCTGCCTGTCTGAAACACTGTTTAAACCATTAGCTATACTATACAAAAAGAAAAGCCATACATAAAAGCTAGCCTAACAAATCAGTATCTGCGCTACATGCATCACACAAATGCATTTATTTTTCAACTGATTTTGCCCCTTCTGTCTAGTTCCTCTCTCCTGTCGGGTTTTCTCCCTTGTTTTCACCCTTTCAGCTCCATTTCCACTATCTTTTTTTCTGCTCTATCCTTCTTCTTTCCCATGCTGCCCACCAGTCTCTCATTTAGCAAAGTAGATAAGAATCTAACTTTCAAAAGTAGATAAAATGACTTCAGCCATCCCAAATAGTAACAAGTTAAAAAAAAAAAAAATTGAGAATTTGGGATGTTTTAGGCAGATCCACTGAAAAAGGGCAGGAGCAGAGTATGGGGTTGTGTTTCAGATAAACATTCTACGGTCCCCAAAATAGGGAGTTTATAAATAGGGTTGGTATGCATTCCTTTTTTGAATATAGGTATTAAGCATCCTTCTGTAACGGTATTTTTAAGAGGCTGGATGTAGTCATATGTTTGAGGCTGGCCAATGCTTTATCTTCTTTCATACACAGAACAGAACTTCATTAAGAAAACTCCTGAAGAAAAGCATTAATTTGCTGCAACACATCGCTGATAGAAACAAGGGATGAACTTTGATTAATTAAAGAGGTTTTCTGCTTTAGAAATGTCTAGCAAATATTTTTCCTAACTTAGATAGTGCCCCTTCTTTATAGCACATAAAAAGGATTTAAAATCATTTTTCCTTTTAAAAAGGAGTGTTCTACTTATTAGTGTCAGGAATGTCAAAATTTCAAACAGCCTATCATATCTATATTGTTTTAAATTTACTGCCTTTATTTTACAAGTTAGGTAACATTTTCCAAACAAAAGCCTAAAGTTAGACACCAATATTTATAATTAAGGTTACCATAACAATGGTGAGAGGTACTGAACACCTGAATATCCCAATGACCTCCATATATTAAGAGAAGAATTTATAAAACTTAGAAGTGAATTCCATGCAGGTGGTCAAAATACTGCAGTTCACTCAAAGAAAAATACAATAATGTGCATGTGATGCAATAAAGAGGCTGTATATGATAGATACCATAAATCCATTTTCAATACCTTCTAAATGAGAGAGAGATCATTTTAACCACTATATGAAATCACGGCAGGCCACTGCCATTAAGAATCTCAGAGTGTGCTGATAAATACTAAAGGATTTGGAAAGGAAAGTCTGCTATCCAGTAGCAGACTTTCTTAAAGAAAAATGTTAATTTAGAAGGTATTGTGGTTGTTTTGTTTCTGGTCTCTTTTCCTGCCCTTGCACTAGCATGTGCTTCTATAATAAGCTTCTCTTTGTTTCTCCCAGCTAGTGTAATGAAAGGGGAAGGCAATAGCAAATAATGGGCTGAGTGACATCAGTACCAGACAGCAAATGCAGATGTCAGGCAAAACGGATGCAAAGTTTGGCTAAAGAAGCCACAGCTTCCAGCAAGAATAAGCAATTGTCACGAGTGGTTTGCTGTATTAAGTTATTTAACATGTACAAAGTTCAATGGAAAAATTCTGTGTTGATGCAACATTAGAGCCAAGTAGTAACAGTGCATGCACAGGAGCCAGGAAATCCAGACAGATTGCAACAGCTCTGTTACAAAACACAACCTCTCACCTGCTCGGCAACACAGTTCACTAAGTACATCAGCCAAGTACATTCATTTCTCTCTTCTCCTACTGCAAAGTCCAACAGAAGATATCCAGCTTCCTATTTTAATCACTCAATGAAATTACCCCAATCTACTTAAGAAAAAGTTCCTACCCCAACAGATCCAGCACACCAGCATGACACTGGCAACCAAGGCCTTTCAGAACTAATGCACTCAGAGCACCCAGAACATATATTTCACAGTTTGAAGCTACTGACCTAGCTGATTGCTGCTACCCTTCAACAGGGATAAAAGTTACGCCAGTACTGTGATACCAGGTAGTGAAAGTTAAGGGAAAAGTGGAGGGATTAGAATGATTGGCAGTCATATTACTTGCACATTTTTAACTATGTAAATGGAGCATTAGGTTGAGATAGGAAGGCACTGATGTAATAGGACTAGGAAAAGAAAAAAAAAGGCAGAGCAGTATTTAGAGTGGAGGGAGGGAGGAGGTAGAGAAATAAGAGGGAGATGAAGGAGAGTGAATTCTGTCATCTAGGTATGAATGGAACCCAAGCACTGGAGCGCCATTTCTGGCAGAACACAAGAGTCAACTGAAGCAGCAATTCATGGTCAATGGAATTCAAAGATGCTGATATTTCCAGCATAAGAAAAAATGCCAACTGCAACTTCAAACCAAAAGAAGATCATTCATGGGCACAGAAACTTCAAAGGAAAACTGGAACCCGCTAGGGTGTCAATGTGCAAATACACATTAACTTGAATAGGTCTGGCTCCTCAATCATATCTCCAAAAAAGACGACAAGGTTTAAAATCATGCAGGATTGAATGGAAAGTATTCCAAGATAAAGAGACAAGAATTTAAAGAGAAGTAGATGAGTGTGTGTAAGAAATAGTTAGCACCTACTTCTTGCTAAGGTGTTGACAATGCTACTCAATACTAACATGGCTTCCACGCTCCCTCTGAGGAACCAAAATGAACAGTAATCTGGAATACAAAGTGGTAGACCTCAAAAAACACAGAAGACTTGACAACTCTTTCAGAAACCCAAATTATATAATTTTTTCATTAAAGCATATAGCTCTCATAATAAAATTATATCAGAAGACCCTAGTGGATTGGTGCCATCATAATATAAATCTTCAAGGACTGCCCAAAATAATATCTCCATCTCCCTAAAGCATTCAATCAAAGGAATAAGAGCAGGGGTGGGCAATAATTTTGGCCGGAGGGCCACTTAATGACTTTTCATGAGCTATTCAGGGCTGCAAGGGTAACCCCACGCTTGACAAGTGCCCCACCCCCTAGTCACCATCTTGGGACCAGAAGCCCCACCCCCTAACCCCTGACCTTTGCCCCTGGAAGTGCTCCTTTTGGGAAGGGGGGGGGGTTGTCATCTGAACCAGAAAAAACTCATATCATATACTAACAGCATATACTATGGCATATTATAATTTTATTACAAACAATATTTTGGTCATGATTTGTGTTTGTGTAGTGTGTATAGAGGTGACTGGGTGTGGTTGGGGTTTGTGAGGGGGTACGACTGTGCATGTGGGGTAGAATGCGTTTTATCTTTGAAATACTCAACATTGTTCAAAAGATTGTGGCATACACCTTCAAATTTGCCTATATTTAATGAAGTATCATCTGAAGGAATTTAGGCTCCAGGGAGTCCTCGGACTTCAAATGTATCTTAAGTTGAAACGTCATAAATCCCATAGGAAAAATGTTATAAATGGGGGATTGGTTCCTTTATGACAGTTGACACAGCTGTGTCCAGCTGGTAAGTTTGTTTTGGTGGGGGGGGAGGAAAGGGGTGGGGGTTCCAGCTCCAGCCCCAATCCTCCCTCGTTGTGCGGCCATTGATCTGCCCTGCCATGCTCCTTCCCTCCCCCCCACAACAGACTTACCAGCTGGGGGACAGTTGTGTCAACCGTTGTAAAAGAACCGATTCCCCCATTTATAACATTTTTCATTATAAATATATAACTTTTCATTTTTGTAACCATAGCCAGTGAAGACAATCGTGCAGATTGTTAAATGCATTTGAAAATGGAGTGTGCCCTGTGCTTCCATAAGCACTCAGGCACTACAGCTAAATAGAGGACCACAGTTCCATTTCACAGGAACTTCTTAGGTTTTGAAATTTGGCATGGGTGGGGGGAAACTTTTTTGTACAATTCTGAGGAAAGCATGATATTTGATAGCTTGGGAGTGAAAGCACTCACCCAAGATGTAAAAAAGCCAAGTAACAAGTCCTTGCTCTGTTGGATTCAGAGTAAGCTGGGATGAAAACTGCTATACATAAAGAAGAGCAAGGGCTTGGAACTGGGACATCTCACATCCCAGGCAGTGCACTAATCCTGCCAGTGTTCTCCCTCTTCATCCCACCTTCTCAACATTTTTTTAATTGATCCCTCTACAAAAATACTGCAGTTTAAATAAACAAAAAAAAGCATAATTCATCAAAAACATTCTAGTTAGGTCTCTCAAATACCTTAGAAAGATTAGACCTTTTACATGGATGTCAGAGATATTAAGGAAACCAACAATGAATGCCCTTTTCACAGAATGACATTCCCAAATACAGCTTTTTCTTTACCATTTTGTTTGTATGCAAGGTTCCCATCAGTTTTTATCTTAACTCAGTTAAGAGTTACTGACCTGGGCTCACACCTATTCCCATTATTTCAGTGCAGCACTAAGATGTGCTATAGTGTAAAAACTTTGGCCTTGGATAAGACATTCAACTGAGGTCCCTTGTATTGCTTCTATTTTTAGTAGAACCATCAGCAATGATTCTGTGACACATATTGAGCAAAAGTAGGGCATACTCAGCATATTCATTTTTTCACCAAAACAGGTTTTCATATCCAGCTGGTCCTAATGAGTTAGCTATTACTTAGAGTCTAAAAGCTGCTATATCTACATAAATTTCCGCTATCAAAATATAGCACATCACCTTTGGAATATGCCAATTATAAGAAGTACTACATGACAATCAAATGCTAGTCTTAAAATTAAATTGAATGGTTCTGTTTTACTGAAATACTTAATAGGGTTAGTCTTTCATTGAGTATAAAAAAGAGTAATAAAATGTAAGAACAGACTCTCATGTATAAACACAGCACAGCTTCACAGCAAGTGCCCTCATTTTCAGTAGAATGGTTTATTACTACTCACAGCAAGGGGCAAAAGGCAGAGAGGAGATTAATGATGGAAACTAGACCACAGCTTACAGATTTGAAAATAAACATTTCTACTGCCTTCTTTCAGTTTTTATTCTCATCCATTTTTTCATTAAGGCTGTTCCAACTACAAGAATCACATAAAAGAAGACCAGTCAAACCACTAATGCTGTGAAAAAGTAACAGGTACCATAGTGTAAATGGAGATGGCATCCATTTTGTAAGTGACCAAGGGAATTACTTATCTGCTTTGCAAAGAAGAACTTGCTTCCAAATTGGTCTGTCATGAAAATGAACAGGTGTCATTGACATCTTCTTCCAACCTGCTTAGTGGCTAATTGTCCTGTCACTTATACCACCATTATGCTTTTGTGAGGTTGAGTTGGGAATTTAATATCAGTGTTGGTTTTTGTTGTTTTCAATGAAAAAAACTCAGCTTTGAGATGTAGTTCTTAAACTCTTGAAACGCATGAAAACCCCCACTTTAATCCTATTACATCATGAGATTAAAGTCTCCCAAATTGGAGTCCACACTGCTCTTCCCAATCCTATTCTCAAAAAGCCAGTGGTCAAAATACCATTCCATCCCAAGCAGTGAAATGCTGTTGCAGTCACAGCACAAACAATGCAAGACAGTTTATGGGCATATTCCTAAAATGTCAGTACATATTTCAAAATTACTTCACACAAACTTTTGTCAGTAGATATTTAGTCACCCTGAATCAGACAAACCACACTTCATTTCCAAGAACCATTTTAAGAAAGGCTCTTTGAAACATATGCCTCATCTTGATTTTTAGAGCTAAATTACCAAAACTTGTTTATGCCTGGCTAGATGCCAACAAGGGGGAAAAAGTCACCTAATAACTAAAATAGAAAAAAAAAAAAAA
>NW_017728910.1:43985023-44007784 GCF_001723895.1 Crocodylus porosus | reverse complement strand
ATCAGTGCATGTACATAAAGCAGTCTTTGTTTAAAAGCCACAGGATAGAATGATAATGGATCAGAGAATTTTTCATTAAAAAAAAAAAAAAAAAAATTTCTACAATGGAGAAAAATGCTTAATATTTTCACCACATTGAATCTAAAAGTATTCAGGTTTTCGTTTATTCTTTTCCAGATGGGTCCAGATAAAGGGTTACCATATTTCCAGCTCCAAAAAAGAAGACACCTGTACAGAGGGGAAGGGGGCACCTGCCCCCTCCTTACCCTCTATGCCAGCCACTTGCGCATGTGTGCGCAGAAGCATTTGGTCCCTGCTCCCTCAATTGCCCCAAGCAGCTCCTTGCAGGCTGGAAGGCTGCCAGCCTCTGGGGAAACCTGTGGTGTCCTCCTTTAAAGAGGGAAATCTGCATTTTTCCACATCAAACGGAAAACCCAGATCCCTGGTAAACATGCATGCCACTAGGGCAAGCCAACAGTTTGAAAAAAATCTTGGATGTTTGTCCATATTTCAAAGAACTGGCCAGACAACAACTGGAGGACCCAAAAAGAAGACATATTTGGGAAAATCCTGACATATGGTAACCCTTCCCAGATATTAGAATTCAAGAAATCCTGGATGCGACTTTTCTGCTCTCCCCAGCTAAGAACTTTTCCATTTCTCCAACTGAAGTCAGGATGACACTATGAGAGGACTTGTCCAGTGTATAGATAAGCAAATAAGCAGTATGCAAAAGGACCTCATTCAGAACTCAGGTCTCTCAAGGCCCAGTTCTGTCAGAGACTTCAGCTGGAGCAGAATAGGTATATTCTGAAGGCAAAATTAGGTCAATAATATAAGAGGTCACATCATCAGAAATTCCAAAGTATACCAGGGGTTAACATGGTTACACACATCTTACTATGCAACTGTGCGACAATTATGCTTCTTGCTGTCTAATTGCTGCTTTAGTCATCCTGTTTATGCATCCCTACAGGTTGAATGATAATCTGCTGTACTTTTCTTAGTTACCATAAACAAACTTTGCAAAGATGACCGGTCTTCCAACTTTTGGTTCTGGAGTAAGTTGGCCCTGCTAACCCTAAGCAAAACAACAACAGTCACTCAAGAACAACTATGAATAATGGTAAAATTAAATGGAAGTTGCTTGATATTTAATAAAACATTACACTGTGGAGAAGTTACATTAGAATAATAGGATAAGTCAAGAGAACCTGACAAAAGGTGTTTTGTGCTTCTTAATGTAGATGTTAAGAACAGCTCTATGTACCAGTCCCTTCCCTGCACTTCAACCTCAGGGACATTTTCATAATTGTAATGTTGTTTTCCTGTTGCTGATTAGAGCACCCGAAATAGGCATTTATGTTAGAGTTCTGAAGGAAATACTCCTGCCACATTCCAAACATCTAACTTGAAATAAAATCTGTTGGAAATAAATTATTCTGGAGAAAGTATGACTAAATCCCACCTCCAATTCTTGACCCTGACATTCAAGTTTTTATACTTGGAGTGTGTATGCAAGTTCACTCCATTCTGAGATACACCTGTAGGCATTACGTCTTTCTTGCAGACTGTTGGATGCAGCAGAAGCTGCTGTCATAATGCTCTTCAGGGGTTCCTCCCATCTTTTACTCTAAACATGAACTTCTAATTCTTTATCTACATTTTGTATTGACAAAGACAGCCCCCTGCCTAACCTTATAAACATTACTGAGTCATTGGCAGAACACAACTTATGTAACAAACAGAGCAAAGAACTTTTTTTGTATGTAACATTACATAACTACACTAAGGCTGAGCCTACTAACCAGGACCACCTTTATAGTAATTATCTTATTCTGTACTACATTAGTGCTTATTACATTCCAGATACAATGCTTAATTCAGTGTTTTATGGTTTTATGATTCTTGATGCTGAATGTCCCAAATAATAAATTTCTTTTTTTAATGCAGATAAACATAGTAATTCCTTCAAATTCCCAATATTTAAACCTCAAGCTTGCAAGCACATGAGGTACCTTACATTAGTGAAGATTCCTTACTGCATTCAATGGTCTTTCCAAATCAAAATATGTTCTTTTTATGTCAGGTCCGTGAATCTTGCTCTGTTCCAATTCATCCAATCTGTCCTTTTCATCTAGGTTGACTAGGCTTTTCCAAGATTTCATATCCACTTTTCCCCTTCACATTTTCCTATCCAATATATACTGTAATGCTATTAAAATGGAACTTTTATTGAAGTGCTTAGACTGATTTCCTTGCATTTATCCAAGCTGGCCAGCTGAATCTGACCTTTTGAAAGGTATTTGGGAGAGAGCTGTCATTTCTCAAGTTATTTTTTCCAATTTGTCAGTGTTATTTTTAAACACTGGTACCAAATTATTTTTGTTATTTCAAGAAAAGAGAGTTTATTATAATCAAGCTGAAGTTCCTTAATCTAAAGGAAAGGATCTCCTAAAATGTATTAGGCAAACTAAGTATATACTTTAAAATCATATTTGTTTCTGGTTAGTGGCCAAATTTCCACTAGTACGTGGTACTGTGAAAAAAAATATTTGTTATGCAGAACAGTTTTTTTGTCAGGTAGGATTTTTTTTTTCTTAATTATAGAATTTTTCCAAAACTATGAGAATAACTAGAAGGTTGATGGGCTTTACTGTAGCTATTCCATGATGGTGGTCATATTGCTGGGCTGGCAACTCTAATAAGTTAGCACATGCAGATAGAGTTGCCAATTCCCAAAGATTTCTATTAATCACTAATGGTTTTGCTGCTAGAGTAGAATCAGCAGAGTACCTCCTTACAGTTGCTGCTAAATCAGCATTGTTTTTGAAGACTGGGCATGGCAGATGAGATACAGGAACAAAGAATATTACTCATGGAAAAATTATTAGCCTTAAAGACAATTCCTATGACACATGTCTGAGCACATGACTACCTATATTACAGTTTATGCTTAAATTATGAACTGGATTGAAAAGCCACAACCTAATTTCATTAAGATCCTATGTGTTCTCACTTGCCCTGTATGGTATTTACATAGTGTTTAATGTAAACAAACAAACAAAAAAATCAAATTATACAGGTACAAACTAACAATAGATGAACCATTAAGATGTCCATTAAGATGAACATTAAGATTTTTGGTTCCAGGAAGCACTCAGAAATAGCGCTACTTAGCCAAAAACACTCAGGGCCTAAGAGATGGCTGTCTAAGATTTCTTGTGTTCCCAGCATCTGACGAAAGCAAGTAGAGAAGTATACCAAAGCAAAATCTCATAGTTGTGTAAGTACAGTTAGCTAAACCTCAAGTTCTGTTCACATTTGGGATGAAAATTTGACTCAGTTGTTTTTCTCAGTTGTGTTAAGGTTGTGCAAAGTGGAACTGTTTCACAATTCTAACAGCAAAAGTACATGGTGTGATTAGGATGCTCTTTTCCTCCCTCTCTCCCCCACATCAAAAATATAAACAAGTACATATTCTATTAAAGAACATTATAATGATCATTTAGTATCTGCTTAACCTTTATGCTATGTTTTAGAAAGAGGTGACTTGAAATATACATATCATATACATTTTAAAGAGCCACAAGAATATTTGGCCCAGATCCTCCATTGGAATAACTTGGCAAAACACCATAGGAGCTCTACCAAATAACACCAGGTACGGATTTGGGCTTTTGTGTTACAGCTGCTTTTTCAAGGTTTCTGGATATTTGGCATATATAAACAACAAAGCTAAGCAATGCCAGATAGCTCAGGTTTAGACAAGACCATTTAAACAGAACTGGTCAGTCTAGTTTACTTTCCAAGAGAAAGAAAACAAACCCAACAAGTCAATCTACTGAGACGTACGAGTACCAGATCTGTATGCTACTTTCTATTTTAGATGCAAAGGGCAACCGTAGATTGTGTTCTTATCTGCCTCTCAAAGGGAACAATATTCTTTCAGTCTTTTCAGTTGTCTTAGGTAATTGTAAAGCAGTACTGTGCACATTGTGTTAAACAGATGTTCTATAAAATGTACAAGCGAAAGTGCTTTACCTGCATTCTGGAATAGTTTGTTCCATACATAACTAAATGCTGGCAAAACAACATGAGTCTCATATTACAATGAGTATAAAATCCAACTATTTTGCTGCACATTCTATTGATAATGTATCTAGAGTCAATTTCTTATTAGTCTGGACAACTAGAAGAGATAATCATAGGTTAAATTCTCTAGAGAAAAGACCACTTTCTTGCCTTTTGATTTTTGGAGACCTGTACAAGCTAACTGGGTGAGACAAAAGTTTTAAAAAATGTATTTGCTGAACAGTAAAAAAATGAGAGTATAAAGTTATTCTATTCTGAGATATTCTGCGCTACCTAAAAAGGAACCTCTGCTCTGGAAAAGCTTTTACCCACTTTCAGGATTTATTTTTTAAATCTTCCAAGGATGCTTGTTTTATAAGGTTTAGCAAAACGACTAACTCCTGATACCTTCCATGAGTTTAAAAAAAGAGAAAATGATTAAGAAAAATGACAGAAAACTAATCTGACCATATGGACAATATCCAACATGCTACAGAAATGGGAATTTGATGGAATTGCATACTTCAGATTCATATAAATATAAGATAACATAATTTGACCCAGAGATCCTGGTGACTATTAATTGCATCAGTGAGTTATAAACAAACCAACAGCCCTGCAAACTTGCAATCCCCCTTATATTGGCTAGGGACAGAAATTACACATAAACCAGGTGCATAAGTGATCAGAAGCCAGTTCAAATCTGTAAACACAAGAGAAGTGCACATAAACTGCTTTCAAAATGACTGAAAGTTTAAGATAAACCTGAACAGATGTAGTATCAGATTTAACTGATTTAGCTTAAATCAGTTAATTCGACTTTTGTCCCAGATCCCCTCCAGATTCAAGCTGTCTCATGCTGCTGAGCAAGGAGGCATGCTCCAGGGCTCTTCTACTCCTGGCTTCTGGCCTGGGTTGCTGCAGGCATGTGACTGCATTTCCAGGATCAAAAGTGAATTCCTGTTCACTTGCTTATCAGTTCAATCTATGCAACTAAGACTAACCTGCAAAGATGGAACTGATTTAGCCTTGGGCTTTCTGATTGTTTTTAACAACTAAGTACAGACAGACTCTTTTCCTACAGAAACTCAAAGTTATTCATCACAATTTCTCTCTCAGGACAGAAAATTCCCTACAAGACAGGTAATCCCTATAGCTATACTGCACGCAAAAGTGCAGTATACACTGTAGGGAAGGCCATTGTTTGCCGGTCTGTGGCCACTTCTGGTCCGGCAGCTGGCCATGCCGTGGACTGGCAGCCCATGTGCTGCAGCCTGGTAGTAGGCCTCAGCCTGGGGATTGAGAACCCCTGCTCTAGGAAACAGTCAAAATTTGGAGGTTGCCCGAATGATTTCAGACATTATCTATACTCAAGAAGGAAGTTCAGTAATTGTCTGATGTCACCCAGCTGCTTTCTGTAATCTCTTCGTTCAACATAATTGTTATTCTAAGGAAAGTTTATACGCTATATTATTTGTTGAGATGACAGGCCACAGAGAGGGTATACAAATGAAGGGGTACTAGATTGTCATAAATTTATTTGAAAACTAAGTTTTCTTTTGATTCACTTAACACAAGGGATGGATATATAAGTCTGTGCACTACTCTAATTGTGTGTATATATGAAAGTTAGTGAACATAGATGTTTACTTCCATATCCCCATATTTCCCTGTCACTGGGTTAAAAGGACTGGGGAAGGCAGAGGGAGTAGAACCACGTGATTGCTTTTTCAAGGGCATACTACTGATGCTCTGCATTTTAGGATCTGAAGCTATGTTTCAATTTGGTTTAGGATAAATAATGCTTTCCATACCAGGGTACTAGATTCCAGCACCATTTTGCTTACAGAAAATTCTTACGTCACTGAAAACAAGCAATGATAGCATCCTGATGGAAAGTGCATTTCAACTGGATGCCTAAGAATCATTCCACACATACATGATTTTTTTCACTAAGTGTAAGTTATTGGTTTATACTTGTATAGTTTGAGAGGCCTCTTACATTTTTAACTGAAGTTATTAATTAATGTATTGCCACTATGTTTACTTCCCTCCCCCAGTAATTTTCTGATGTACCCATTTCACAAAATGTTTGTCGACTGCAGTGGTTCCCAACCCTTATTTGCCATGACCCGCTGCTGGGAGTAGAGTGTGGCGGTGGCAGTGGCAGCCTCATCCCGGCACATGGTGTGGCTCGTCCTTTGTGTACAGCACCACTGGCATTGCCCCTGTGACCTGCATTTGGATCATGACCCAAGGTTGGGAGCCACTGGTCTATTGAGATGATAAACTAGGAGGGAGTTTTATATAACCCCATGCAAAAAGCTCATACTTGGGCACGACCTCTTCCTTGGTTGGATTCTGGTTTTAGGCAAGAAAATCAGCATATTTTTCCCCATAGGGGACGTGTAAGGGAGGCACAGGGGGAGGGAGGGGCAGGGAAGTTTATGTCAGAGTCAAGAGTTATCCAAGTAGAGGAGGATGTACAGAGATCTGGGGAATGATCTGTGGATAAAGATGCAGGCCAGATCTTCAAAGACTAACTTCACTCTGACACCTGCCTCTGATTCTGGCTGCCTCTCTACATATTAAATAAGACAACAGAGCAAGTGAAATTGTTTTTTTCTTCTCTTCCGCTCCCCCACCCTGCCATGAAAAATAAAAGCTAAGTATGTTGGAAACACTGAAGCAATGGTATGGAAGCAATGCATTTTACCCTGCAAGACTGGTTATAGAAATCCCTACACAATTTATGCCAAGCTACTGAAAATGATTAATGGCTCATAAATAATTTTCCCACAGCTATTGTAATGATTGCTATTTCTTATATATATAGGAAAATGTTCAGAACTGCCTTATGCTTGTAGAGCCTCTGCTAAGGAAAACATTTTTAAAGTGTTGACTTGATGAATGGTATCTATTTTGTGGCCCATACCCATAGTTTGGGAGTCACTATCATGTTGCTGAAGATGACCCAATGAAAGTTACATGCGTTTATGACCAGCCTACTTGTTGTTGATTCTTCAGCCATATCATGATCCTGATTTTCAGCAGTTTTGAGCACATATAATTCCAAAATGCAGCGAGTCAGTAGGAGCTGTAGGAACTTAGCAGCTGTGGAAACATAAATTTAGCTGCTTTGAAAATACTAATGAAAAACTAGCTACATTTCTCAATGAGTTCTTTCCTTCTCTTGATATATAAAGGAAACAATGGCCAATAGGCAGCATGTCTTAACCAATGCTCACAAACATCTGCATGAACACAAAAGTGCAAGAGGGAGGAGGAGGAAGAAGTGGAGAATAAGGTAGAGGAAAAGATGGAAATGGGGGAGGTTAGAAGGCTATTTATATTGTTACAATATCTTTAAAATAATGTTCCACCCTCTTGAGAGAGATGTGACTGACTGAAACATGGGCACACTAACTGCCATATAGGATCAAATCTGAGGTCCATTTCAGTCTAGTAACCCATTTCCAACATTGTTCAACACCAGATTTCTAGGGTGTTCATACCTATTATTATTCAACAATCTAAATGAAGACTCATTAAAATCCACTATGGAACTTCCTTTTTCTTAAAGTAATACTAAATAAAAGAGAAAATGTCTATAAGATACATAACAGCATTCTAGATCAATATGACACTTTCTTTTGTAAAAGCCCCACCTAGGAATGAAACCTGACATAATTCGTAACGTCTCAGCCCATATTATCTTAGTTTTCAAATATGCACTTGGACATATGTATAACTGTGAACTCCCCACTCCCCTTAATATTCACTTTTTATTAGCCTTTGAACTGGGCTACAAGTATGCTACCAATGCTAAAATCTAAACATGCAGGGAAAAGGCCAGTATGACATATGTATACCCAATGGAGTGAAATATTACAGGCCACACAGGCCCCCTACTCCTAGGGTAAGAAGAACCATGGCAGGATGACAGTTCAGGAATCATTTCCTATGGGGCCAGGAAGAGGCAAGAACCTTGTTAGCATTTGCTTCCAATGCTAATGAATGGCAGGTTCCCTGGTCCCCAACTAGCAATGGTCAAAGAGTTTCTATTAACACTTTTTTTTCCCCTATAGAAATTTGGAGTTTCAACAAAACAAAAATGCTGATTAAAATCACCTATTTCCCTCTAAGATGTCAACTTCTTTCATTAAAAAAAATGTCACACCACCAAAAGTGAGTAGTTTCCAGACTAAAAGCAAACATTTCTACCTAACCCCAATGTATGCTGATTTGGAAATGTCACTGCAGTACCCCATGGGCAGTGTAGTTTGGTTGCCCCATAGCCTAGTTCTTCTCATTAGTCAGGTTCCCCTAATCAAACTAGATCTCCCATGATTAGGGACCTTCCAAAATCATGGTGGAAGTGGGCTGCAAGGCAGCTCCTTGATTCTTGCAGGGTCCCCCCATGCATTCCCCCGACCAGTTGGTAGAGGGGCCCCACCACATGCTCCTGATCAGTAGGGAGCTAAAACTGTGGTTTTAAATATGGCTCCAATTTTGCCTCCTGGCCAGTCAGCAACAAGCAGGAGGGCCACTGGGGCCCCCCAGGCAATCAGCAATGGTGAGAGGGGAGTGGGGTATACAGGGGAACCTTTAAGTTTAAAGGAGCTGCTGCGCAGCCCACTTCTGCTGTGATTTTGGTAGGTCCCTACCCATGATGCAACATGTCAATTCCTCAAGAGAGGGAGCTGTAAGACATCATGGGAGATGAAGTCCTGCTAAGAAGCGAAGTCCATGAAGGAATCAAAATTTGGGGCTCATTATAGCTTTTCTTCACTAAAAAGTCAGAAGTCTCCATGGAAATTCTGAAAAAAAAAAAAGTTTTGTTTTCAAAGTTTTCTGAAGAATGATGCACATTTTCCAGACAGCTCAACTCCTGACAACTTTCTTTCCTTACAGGGGACCTGGAGACTACTCCAGCTAAAAGCAGAGCTTCCCTTCATGAAGATAGAAAGGGAGTACAGCAATAGGGACAGTCAATAAGTTGTCCCAAAAAATCCACATAGGTTGAAGGTACATAGGAATTGCAAGGAGCTGATCTGCCCCATTTCTACTTCCTTTTCCCATGACATGTCTTTAGTTCATTGGCCTTTGTACCTGCTGGTTTGAATCTGACTTGTGACGTTTACCTAATATTACTGTCCAGATGGCACCAAACTTAATGAGGAACATGGCAAACTTTCATGACAATAATAAGAAGTAGCACATTGCTTTTTTGCATATGTGTTTAAAGTACCGTTGGGATTACCATGCACAAAACTTGGCAATGCATATCCAAGTTGTACCATTTAAAGTTACACAAGTTTAATGAGGTAGAGTATCATGTGGGCAAGAAATTAATTCAGATACATACACATATATTTGTGAAAGCTAAACTAACTGAAGTAGCTTTTAGTATGCTACACCTCAATAAAAGCAGTCCAAAAATAAAAAAACATCTAGTCCAGTGGTACCCAACCTTTTTGCACAGCAGGCTGGATGGACAGTGCCTATTCTGTCTACAGGCCAGATCCAGCTGGTGGTCCCAATCTGGCACCTGGAGTGGTCATGGCAGGCACAATCCAGCCATGTAGAAAAGTGTGGGAGCAGACTGGCACCAACATTGCCCCACAGTGGAAAGGAGCTTGAAGGAAGCGGGTGTGACTTGGCTTTCACCTGGCCCCACAGGGAGGGGGAGGGGGAGGAGGAGGCAAAGCCCACACCCAGAACCCATGGGGAAAGAGGATGTGCACGTGGCTTAAGGAATTTGGCAGCAGGGGAGGGTAGCCATATTAATGACAACTGCTCCCCTGCCACCAAATTTCTGGACCTGTGTGGATCCCCACAGGCCAGGTCAGATGGCTCCATTGGCTCCATTTTTTCTGCGTGCTAGGGGTTGAGCACCATTCTTCTAGCCCATTACGGCTAGGGACAGACATTCAAAAAGCCCGAGCCTGAATTGATTCAGTCTTTGCAAGTTAGTCTAGCCTGCAGAGAGTGAAATGGTTTGCAAGTGGAAAGACCATGCCTGCACATCCCTGCAGTGTCTCAAGCTAGAAGTCTGGGGGGAACTAGAGCAGCTCTCCTGTCCACAGGGAAGTTGAGCAGAGGAGGAGGGCATGACTAGGCCCCAGCAGGCCCACCCCAGTGGCTCCCTGACAGCCAGGAGCAATCTGGGCATACAGCTGTCTGTCCCTAGAGGGGAACTCTTCCCCCTCCTCCCTCTCCCATACTGCTGTGGGCCCAGGAGGGGGGCCCTGTTCAGTGCTGAGGGTCTCTTCTTTCTCCCCCACCCCTGCTGCCACCATGGGGTGGGGAGGAGGGCTCTGCAAGGCCGCCTCGCCCCTATTTCTCTCCCATGGCTATGGTGTGGGGAGGGGATAGAGGCAGCCATCATTGCTCTGGGGGTGAGGAGCACAGCCCCGTACTGCCCGGGTGCTTCTGTCCCCCGGGATCTGCACTACATGCCAGCAGCTCCTCACAAACAGAGGGGAAGGTCCACGCTGAACTTCACCTGAAAGCAGGGGGCAGGGCTCCCTCCCCTCCTGGCACAGTGCAGGGACTGCAGCTGGCAGTGTGGGAGACAGCAGGCTCCAGGTCAGGCCTTCCCCTGCTGTGAGTGCTGGAGCTACAGGTGTGGGGAGCAGAGCCTCAGGGATAAGGTAGGGTCCACTCCCTCCTCTGTGCAGTGTTGGCTAGAGCTGCATCTGCATCAGGCAGGAGAGCTTTGACCTCCCCACCTGCTGCTGCCAGGTAGTGGGGGTTGCACACCATGGGGGCAGTGTGTGGGGGTCCCTACACCTTCACCCCACATATGCATACCCTGCCCAGCTGAGTTCCAGGATCCCACTCCCCCTCTGGGGGGAGGAGGGGGAAAAGTTCCTCCCAGCATGGAACAGAGTCTCCCTCTGCCCTCCACCCCCACTCTGGGGCTGGGCAGCATCACGTGGAGCCCCCTGCTCCCAGCCCAGGGCAGCGAGGGGGAGTGGTAAGGGGAGGAGCAGGAAGAGTCCCCCCACCAGCATGGAACAGAGCCCCCCACTCCCCACTGTGTGGGACAACCAACCCAGCATGGCCCTGTTAAGGTGAAGGGGGCAGGGAAAAGGGTTAATTCTTCCCTTTGTTCCTTCCCTGCAGCCTGGGTCTGCCAGCTCCAGGGGCTACTGCTGCAGCCCCCTCCCTTCTGCTCCCCAGCAGACCTAATGGAGAATGGAGGGGAGGGGAGGGGCCAGCGCTGCTGGGGCGTAGAGAGCTCTGTTCACCCAAGACAGCATGCCGGGATGCTGGGGGAGTCTGATTTAACCTAAACCAGCAAAGGATCTGGAACAGACACTGCATAAACTAGTTTGAGCCAAATCAGTTAAGCCTGATACTACATGCAACCAGCTTCATCTCAAACCGGTTTCATTTTCAAACTGGTTTATGTGAACTGAATGTCTGTTCTGTTACAGGTTTAAACCAGTTTCTGATCATTTAAACCAGTTTGTGTGTAATGTCTGTCTCTAGCCTAGGAGTCTAGCCTGTTGGGTAAACTGACTGACTGTATGGCTGCTATAATCAGGAGTGAGAAGTTTAAATAGGAAAGAAAACACAAAGATTAACTGTATCTAGAGCAAAGGCTGGCTAAGTGACAGAAGATAAACAAGTAACAGGCTTTCAAAGAAAGCAAGGGTTAGTTTAGGACAACACCACATAGAAGGTTTTAAAAAAGAGATACGCCTAGGGGAAACCGAGTTGTTGATTAAAGGAATGAACAGGAGAGTCTCATAACCCTCCCCCCGCCCGCCCTAGCCCACACTGGTTATGGGGGGTGCAAACTGACAAAAGAAGTGACAGTAACTTCAAATAAGCTGTGAGGCTCACTTGGCCACACCCAGGCAGCAGCAGAAGCTCCTCAACTGAAAACAACAGTTTGATAGCTTTCTCCCCTCTCCCCCACTTAGACACTGATCCATTGAGAGGCACCCTCTTGGGGAGTTTCACTCCTTGGTAGGAGCTGTCAGTTTCCTGGGCATGTACTGTAACATCTCCTTCAAACGCACAGGGGAAGCTCTTGGGGTTGTCACATTTCTGGGAATGGGCCAGGAGCTGCTTCCCCTAACTGATTGTTAATGGAGCCGAGACAATAAGAGAACTCAGGCAATCTTTTACTTAAAGGACTCTCAAACCCATCAGCTATTAAGTACTTAATGGGCTGCCCAGATAGGGTAAATAGCCCAAATTATCTCCAGCTTCAACAAATAATTCAAATAGACTAAGATTAATGTTTAGCAAAACAGCGCTTTACCAGAGATTTTCTTTTGAGTGCCAATAACAAAGTTCATCCCCTCTCATCTGAAACTTTGTTATTGCAGACACAGGCTCCCCTAGCACAATAAACTCATTTCCACTTGATTGCAAGCCTAGCTTCTCCACGCCCATGTACTTCCTAACAGAGCAGTGCTTTTCTCTCTAAGTTTAAACACATAATACACAGCTAAAAATCAGGTAATGCTGGAACTTCTGAATACAAAGCAACAAGAGGTGAGGAGACAGTTTCCTGGGTCACTGATCTAACACTTGGGGGAGAGAGAGAGATTTTTTTCTGACCGGCTATTTTTCTTTTAAGGGAAAAATAATAAGAAAACCCCCCCATTGTTCCTACCCTTGCTCAGGTCCCTGGATCAGAGCCTCTAAGAAGATGGGACGTGGCTTCTCCTCAGTTGTATTCTCTGACCAGGTTTGCACAAAGATATGCGGAACTCCACTTATCAGCACAGCTGGCGTTTCACTCCTTCCTTCTCAGCCCTGCTCCTAGCACACCCACTGCTCTCTCAGGCTTGATGACTTCACTCTCCCACCTTGTGTCAATCCAAGCACAGGCTGAGGGAGGAAGGGGGGCTCCTTCCCTTTCAGATTCCTGCCAAATGGACAAATGAAACTAATTAAAATTTGAGCCCTCGTTGATACGGATTATTTCTGTCAGCCTTCAGAAACCACCAAAAAAGGGATCTGGCAGTGACTAACTGAGTGCAAGAGAAGCTCCTCCTCTGGAGAGGCAGGGGGAGGGAGTTGCAAAGGTAGAGTGACTGTACACACGGACTTCCTGCTGGCATTAATACGAAACTAGGAGTGTTGAAATAATATTTGTAGCTCTGTTGTGTACAAACACAGGCACATGCACAGACCTGAGCATGCGATAGCTAAAAAACGGCTTTTTTACAACTTAAATTCCTTCTTTAAACAAAGGCAGATAAGGTTTGTTGTGCAAATTTGATATCTTTTGTTAGACCAATTCAAATAGTTGGAAAAATTCTTCTTTGCAAGCTTTCAGGTATACATACCCCTCATCAGGCTGAGGAAGCACCTGCAGTTGGTGTGTGCATTTCTTTAAACAAATACAGCCATTCCTATGACCCTCACATTAAATGTTGATTAAACTATACTGGGTAATTCTCTGCAGCATGAATACAAGACTTCCATTCACTCCAGAGCTTCTGCTGACATTGCAACCATGTAATGGTGCTGCATTCAAGGAGACCTTTTCATTTAAGTTTTTTGTTAACTTTAAACATTTCTGAAATATTACCCTCAGCCCAATGTTACGTGCGCACATATGCTTACTGCCAACTGACAGTGACTTCTTGGGGAAGTTTAATATTTTTTATATATAAAATAGCAACTGCTTCAAGTATGCAAGGAAGGAAAGTTACAGCTGCCATTAGAACCATAACCAAAATAAGCTAAGGAAACTTAAAAGTAAAGTTTTCAGCCACAATATTGTATTACCCTGGAATCATATTACACACTACCAAGCCATTTCCAGTTCCTTCTTGCCTTCCTCCTTTCATATAAAAAATAAATATTATAATAAACTCTCTGACTCCTCACTGAGCACTTCTCCCTTCCAAATGAGCTTCAATGCAAGGATTGGGCCACATGAAATTCTGAAAACACTGGAGATCCAGATGAGGCCCAGCCAATAGATGGCACTATTTTACCAGGAAGAAACAGCAACATTGCCAGTGTAGCACCAAGAGAAATGTGGAAGGCAGTGATGGGCAGCTGATTTGCAAAAACAGAACCTGAGAGGAATTCAGCACTAGTTTTTGGCTCTCAAAGAGATCCCAACTATCTCAGAGATTTCACCCCACCCATATCTTTGGCCTAGTGTCAAGAGAAACTTCCTTCCTACCCATTGAGAGCCTGGCAACTTGAGCCAGATCTTAGACTCCTGCCTAGTAGAAAGGCCCCAGTTACAAGTCTTTCCTAGGCTACCAAGCTGACTGACACACCATCTCCTTCCAGCAGTACCTTCAGTCTCAAAACTATGGATGCACCCAGCAAATCCAGCATGCAGTGAACCTCTTAAGTCAGTGATCCCAGACATCAACCAACTCATCCCCACCTACCACAACACTCCTATATGCCATGCCGCACCCTGTAACCCACCATCAGTAGCCTGACAACTAGGTTTTGAACCACAGCTTGAGAGAAGATGCATTGATCAAATACATGTATGTAAAAGTTTTAAGATTCTTTGCAAAATATTTCCAGACAGGCAAATTAGCTCAGTAAATTCACATAAATTGTCACATAGACAATGAATTTGACCTCAGGAAGCAAGAGACACAAGTTATCCACTACAGCTTAACAGGGGGGCTGTCTTGTGGCCAATCTAATCATTGGCCTGCCCACCTGTCTAGGGCAGCCCACCTACCTGCCTCACCTTTGATGTAACCAAAATAGATGCTTATAAGGCAGGGGGCTGCCCATTTAATGCCCAATGCCAAGGGCATAATACATGGCTCTGTACCAGCCCTACACACTGTCCCATGCCTCGCAGATGGCATCACTATGTGGCTGTTGCCCCACACTAGGCCCCATTACATTCCAGTCTGTCATGCTGGACCCCAACCTGGGTCCCTCCTAGTCAGGTGGCCTAACCTCCACCGTCTTGCAGGACTGAAAACTCCCTAGACCACTTCCCCTCTCAGCAGTGATCCCCTCTGGGACCTTTGGCCACACAGGCCCTGGCTTCACCTCTAGGCCAGCTGGAACTCCAGGCCCCTGGCTATGGGAATCTCTCATGGTGGGCACTCTGGCCCTTGGACTGTTCTGGTCCTGGCCCCAGCATTGACCAGTCAAGGGTTTCCTGGCTAGGTTCCTGAGCAGTTAGCCCTCTCCCTCATACAGGTCTGCCCTCTTGGGCCCCTCCAAACACAGGTCACTCAATCTCTAAGGCCAGTCTATGCACAGTCCTTCATCCCTACCCATGCGGACCCTACTCTATGCAGCCTACTCACACATGCCCCCTCACCAGGGCTCCTACACAGCTCCCTCACCAGGACTACTAGGCCTTACACTCGTTGGGCCTCAGTGACATGCCTGGACCCCTCATTTCCCCTTCTACAGGGTAACCTACCAGGTCATGGGGGCTGAGGCTACACAGAGCCCCATCCTCACCTTTCACTGGGGAAGCACAGATGTGGCATTTCCTAGCAACCACCCTGCCACAAGCAGCCCCACCCCAGGGTGTAGTTTTAGGTCATTCCCCAGGACCAGGAACCTCCTCCACTCCCATACTTCCTATCCTTGACCTCCAGGGATTCTGGGAGCAGCAGCTCCAGCTGGTAACGTTATCACCTCAACTCTGAGGGCCTGGGTTTATTCTGAGGCTGCCAGCCTCATCTTCCAATCCAGGATCCTTCTTGTAGTCCTGTGACTGCCTTGTTAAGCCTCACCACAGTGCCAGCTGCTCCACAGCCTGCTCAAGCATCTTAAAGTGGCAGGCAGGCACCAAAGGTGCCCTGCGACAGTTGGATGACAGACTGATCCCACACAACAGCCCCCACTGAGACCACCAGTTCTGGGAATGATGTCTACCAGTGGGACCTACAGGCATATGCAGAACCAGCTTCTAATACAGGCATACATTAAAAAGTAATACCCATAGCAGTAGACTTAGGAAGGCCTTCTGGATTGTCTTGGGTGGATCAAGGTAGAAACTGAAGTTTCTCTTCGATGTACTTTTTACAGTATTTATTTATTTTTTCTTGGAACTTATTTTTTTTGCCATTTTTCCAGTTCAACTGATGTATTTTTGGAGCCTGTCTCATGAATTTTTGAATGTGTAAGGTTGGCACTATGGCATAACATCTAACACTACAAACAGAGGGAGTTATTCTGGACTAGGACAAATCAAACAAAAGAAAAACATCAGTAGTGGAGTTTTCAAAACAGAAGAACCCAAACGTTCCTCTACCAGGAGCTTTCCTTTTACAGCTTCTTCTGAAGTGGCACAGCTCATCTCCGCAGGGTTCACTTTGCAGTGTTCTTAAAGTCAGGGCTTTCCCTTCTCCCTCTCCTTAGAAGTCTGCAGCAACCCCTGTGAGAAAGGGTGGTGCTAAGTCCTTTTCAAAATGAGCCAAAAAAACCCAAATATCTTTCCTACCACTCCTCAGCTCACCAAGTTCTGTTGGTCTCACTGACAAAGTAGGGTGTATGCCAGCCTGTTTTCCCTGCATCCTTGCTTTGTCTAACACAGCTAGTCTTCAAGGATCTACATTTCTCATTAATGATGGACTACAAATAGAGTTCCAGCCTATCCATGTAATTCCCCACCTTGAGCTATAAAAATATGACTAAAAATATCAAACATAAATGGCTTCTTCAAGAGTTTCTTAAGGACTTTGTTCCCTGCTTTATAGCTGTGTTTTCAAAGGAAAGCCCCAAAAGCTTATCTTAGCTTTAATAAACATCAAGTACAAATCTAAAAAAATCTAAAACCAGGCACTTACATAAGGGAAAATAAATTAGTCGATCTATTATAAACTGATAGTTGCTGAGGGAAACAATGGGGACAATGTGAAAACTAGATGGTATCAATCAATCTGCTCACTAGATTTTGAACGTGGTATTCTCCATTCTCTTCAGTGCCAAAAATGCTAGCAATAAGGCTAAATTTGAACTGTGTAAGTATTTAGGGATTGTCTGTGATGGCACTTACCAAATGACCTTCTCAGTGTTTGTAAATTAAATTGCCCATTATTGACACACATTTTCTCTTCTATACCCCAGTGTAAATTGGGACCATCAATGGAGCTACAGAAGTCAAATTACAAGCCAAAAGAACAGTCTGATTACTAAAACACTTCACTGGGACCCCAGAGATCTGGGTTTGGTTCTCACCTTGAGGGTGTTTGAGGAAGTCACTTTATCTATACCTCAGTTCTCCATTGATAAAATGAGGAAAATACTTCCCTTCCTCTTATCCTTTCTAGTTAAAGCTGTTGGCTCTCAGGGGCCCACTATCCCCACATGAGCAGTGCCAAACACAGCAGGCTCTAACCTTTCCCGAAGCCTGCTGGCACTGTAATAATACAAATAATAAATATTAAATTGCTGTAAAGGAGATGAGAACTAGACACAGTAAGTTTCTTACCCTTGAGGCAATGAAGCAAACCTTTGGAATATGACTCAGTACAGTGTTGATTTCATCCTATAGAGAGCTTGTCTGTTTGTCCCATCTTTGATACTGTACCTAGGCATCATTTTATTTAGCATTCAGCAAATCCTGATTTAATCTTATCTGTCTCTCACCATTTCCAAATTTCTTTTGTATCTTTCTCTTATCTAATGCCAGGCTTTTTTTTCTTTCTCTTTTTCCTTCCTCTTTTTGCTCTCATCTCATACTGTCCTCTTGGAATGCTAACCAGGGTGGTTTTATTGAAGGGTTATTTAGTGAAAAAGATGGGTCTTGCTTCTTTATGTAAAGGAGTGAAGAAACCTTGTGTCTTCTTTGGTCTGAAAGAGAATCCTGGCAGCTATGTCTGAATTCCATATGTGATAATCTGAATGTATTTCCATGGTTTTGGCCTGGCTAAGGCCCTGTTGGAGTTGGAAAGGAAGGGGAGGTGTGGAGCTGTCCAGCTGCAGGTGCAGCTGTCTTCCTGCCACATGGGGATCAGTCAGGAGAGCTGTCCCAGCAGCTAGGACTGCTGCATTCCAGCTACATGGAGACCAATTGGGATCTGATCCCTATGTGTCTGGGAGAGCCATTCCCACTTGCCAGGGATGCTGCCTACCAGCTCCATGGGGATTAGGCCCCTTCTGATTCCCACATGACTCCCCAAATAGGGATGGCTCTCCTGGCCATGTGGGGATCAGGACCAGGTGTGGTGCCCCTTGACAGCCCCAGAGCAGGTACCTGTGGGAGCCTGGAGCTCCCCCTGGCTGCTGCAGGGGGGCAGAGCAGGGCAGAAGCAGCCCTGGACTGGGCTGCTCCTGTCAAGTGTAATTTGCTCCTGACAGGGTTGCACATGTAGACATGTATCCCAGAGTGCTTTAATGAGCCTGAATTTTCTGCAAAGAAAAGGCCTAGAGGCCTGCAAAGAAAATTCAGGTGCATTAATTGCATGTGTAGATGTGCCCAGTGTATATAAATAGTTAAGAGTTCCTATCTACAAAAATGCGCTATTGATAATGCAGGCATGGATGCCACATTATTCCTCATCTATTTATAGTTTGAGCATACTTAAGAGTTGTAAATTTCTTTGATATAAAGAACTAAATTAGGCCATGACTGACAGGAAATGAAGGAAATAACTATTCACTCTTAGTTGAACTCATAAGGCTTGCATTAGTTATCACTTCTGTAACTGTGGTGATCTGCAATCCTGACTCAGTTTTTACTCAACCTCTGCCCAAGACAAACTCCCACTGATAACAACAAAAAACAAGACCATTATGTGATAAGCATAAAAAGAACTGGTAACAATGGTGAAGCTGGCCTAGTCTTGTTTACCTCTAGACTAAGGGTGGGCAAAAAACGGCCTGTAGGCCTACTAATTGATTGGATCTAACCTGCAGCTGCTCCCACAGTGCTTTGCATGGCTGTTGAGCCCTGTCTACTCCTGCCCAAGGCAACCCACACCCTATTCCTGTTCACACCTGCCCCATACCCACTAACAGCACTGCTCTGACCCTGTCCCTGGCCTCAACCCCAGCCAGTGCACATAGCCTCCTGACAGGGCTGCCTTTTACCCACTCAGCCACCCACAGGTAGCTGCCCCAGGTGGCTGACTGGGTGGAAGACAAGTGGAAGCTGGAGCTGGAGCCCTGGGCACTGGAACAGAAGCTGTCCATCTGCAGCTTCACCCCTGCCTGGCTGCATATGTGGTCCCCAGGGGGGGTTACCCTGGCTGTTGCTGCTTCCCCACACTACCTGCTGCACAGAGCAGTGCAGCAGGGGGAGGAAGAGGAGGAGCTGCTGAAGGTGGGGAAAGCTCAGCAGTACCCAGGCAGTAGGGCAGGTGCAGGTGGGAATGCAATCCAGGCTGCCTCAGGTGGGAGTGGGCAGGGCTTGGCCCCACGTTGAATACCACAAGGGCAGTGGGCCAGATGGGTGGGAAGGAGGGCAGACCGCACCTACACTGCAACATGGGTGAGCTCTGCTACAGTCGTCCCCTCTCCCCTCCTCCCTCCCTGTCCTCCACTTCTGCCACCCCCAGCTGGCTCCTGATACCTAGCATGCAAACAGCCCTGCCCCATATGTGCACACCCCCCCACACACACCCCCACCCTCCACACACACAATATACTTTATTTTGAGGTGTTATGCAATTACTTCTATTTACCCTAATAAAAAAAAACATAAATCAGGACAAAATTATTTTTTTAAATAAAATTAAAATATATTAGAGTGGATGTTTGCTTTTTAGTATATGATTTTTTATCTGTAATTTGTTAAAGTGATATCTTTTGAAAGATTTTATGTGTGCAGCCCTTAACAGATCACCAAAACTCTTTAAGTGACCCACCAGCCTAGACCTTTCACAGTCTTCCATGAACTGGTTATTACATTAGTGGAACTTTATCCTTCCATTCTGCATTGGTCATCTGCTATTATAAGACCAGGTTCTTTAAACAGAGGATCAAGGAAGCTGTCTGCTACAGACAATCTAGAATAACATGTGTTTGATTTTTGCTTAAAATCATCCAAAGTAACAGCCATATATACATTTCTATTGATCCTAAGTTTTATAAAAGCTTATATTTACAAATTTGAAATCTATGGCCTGATTGAAAGCAATTGTCCTTTCAAACAATTTAGATGCAGTCTGTATAAAAAATACTAGCCACACTGAAATCAGGTAGAACCAGTATCCCATCCAGTCTATGCAACTTCTAACGTCTTGGCCCAAAGCATCTTACGTTCATTTAGTGCCTGCTAAATACAGATCTGGTATAAGAAAGTTGCACTTGCTGAAATTAAATGATTAACCCAAACACTCACCTGCCAGATGTGTCCTGTTTTAATTCAGTTAGCTAGTGTATTCTATTTCACTTGTTCAGATACCTGTATGATAGGGAATGCATGAGGTTTGACATTTAATTAAATTAAATAAAACAAATTTGCATATTTGTCAACACTTCCTATCCAAAACAGTGCCAACAGGAGAACATATAACTGCACCAAGTATGGCAGCTGTGGCTGGGGATGCTGACCATGGCTGAAATGTGTCAAGCAATGCTTGGGTGATATGATATGTGATCTGGGAAGCAGCTGTCTGGGGACTGGAAGGATGGGTGGAGGTGCTGGAATAGTTAGGAAGTGGGTGTTTGTTTGTTGTTTCAGTGAAGGGACAAGGACTGCAGGAGGCAAGGGGGGAAGCTGAGGGTTTCCCCTCCTGCTGCTACTACTACCACCAAATACTCCCAACTGTTCCTTCATGGCTGGGATCTCGAATGGGGGGGAGCAGCCAGCAGGTATCTGGCTCCCTGCTCAAGAGATGTTAAAATGACCCTAGGTGGTCAAAACACAGGGCATGAAAATCCCCATTGCCTCCCCACAGCTCCTCTGTTTGTGATCCCATTGAAACAAAAATATGGAATATGAGGCTGAAATTCCTACATGCATATCATAATATGTGTGCTCTCTACACTGGACTGCCAAGCATCACCGAGATTCATCATGCAGAACGCTGCACAAGCATATTTTACACAGCAGTCCCTGCACCACAGACCTGATACTCTGGCAGGTACTCCTGCAAATGTTTGCAGGGCTGGGTCCAGAGGTTGCCTCTGACTTTGAGACTGGCCTTGCACCTGAGGGAAAGACAGCAGAAAGAATAATGAAGCAGAATGTTTGTGACTGGTAACATTCAACCAGAAAGACAACTTTCAAGCAGGTTCAACATAGATACTGTCTACTGTTGCAGAATTTTGACATGCTGATTAACTATGTGCATTACATCTAGGAGTGTCTCTTTCTCTGAGCTGTCTAGGGGACCAGCTAACCTCTCCATGACCCTGAGATTCAATCAAGCAATGATGTGAATTTTAAAACACATCACACACTACTTGCCCTGTGAAACTGTGTAATTACTGCATGCTGTATCTAGGTTATATCCTTAATTCAAAAGAGCATAAATCCTATTGGCCACTGGCAAGAGATTAGAAACATACAGCTAAACAGCCAATGTATCTAATTCTTTATGATAATGGGCCTGTGAAAAGTTCCTGTCCTTGACTTACTTCCACTAAATATTGTGGGCTATATAAGCAGCACATAAGAGTGCAAAGGACTTCAGGACATGTAATTACATTCTAAACATGTATATAAATGCTGCATAATTTCTTCAATCTGGCGTTTAGGGAGTACCTTATTTTCCTAAATCATACACAGCAAGGAATTGGATTGTTTCTTTCAAAATGTTTTTGAAGTTAGACTGGAAATCAAGTCAGGACTTGACTTGCATGAAAACAGATTGTTACTAAATACTTACCTTAGCAGCTCCTAAATGCTCCCTTAGGATTCAGACCTTATTGTCCTAGATACCGTAAAAACATGCTAAAGACAAGATCCTGTACCAAAACGCTTTGTATTATGAGAAAATAATTAAGGAGAAAAGGCACATCTACACAAGATGCTTAAGTCCACATTAACATAGTTTGCTGCAAAGTAAGCATGTGTGTCTACACATGCACATGCTTACTTCACAGTAAACATCCCTAATACTGAGTAAATTTGGTACCTGCAAATGCAAGAAGCAAATGTACTCAGGATTAGTAACAGCACCATAGTGCTTGTGTAGATGCCTGGCCAGGAGCAAAATCTGCTCCTAGTTAGCCATCCATCAAAGAGTGGGACATAGCTCCCGGCCCCCGGGGAGCTGCTACAGGAGTCTGGGCAGTGACTATGTCCTCCTGCCCTGGCAGCAGTAAGCTGTACACTCTCTGTTCCCAAATCAGGATCGGGGAGCGGGGGCTGGGAGATTCTTATTCCCCAGCCCTCACTCCGCCATCATGACTGGGGAGTTGGGAGACCCTTATCTCCTAGCCTGAGCTCCACAGTTGCCGGGCTCAGGCTGGGAGACCCTTATCAACCCAACACTGGAAAATAAGGGTCTCCCAGCCTGAGCCCCGTAAGCCCTGTGGAGCTCAGGGTGCAAAATAAGAGTCTCCCAGCCTGAGTCCCATGGCCATGGGGCTCAGACTGTTGCCGGCACAAGGTGCCCGAGGGAGGCAACAATTGGTTCGTTGCCTGGTGTGCGTCGCGCCAATAAACACACTGGGGGGAGAAGTAGACAGAGTTTATTTGAGCTCAAGTAAAAGGTGCAGGGAGACTGTATGGTCTCAAATCCCGCACACCTAGCCCTGCAACAGTGTATATTTATATCCTGGTCATTTTCTGCCCCCCCACCTTTCCCT
>NW_017728910.1:43952261-43984239 GCF_001723895.1 Crocodylus porosus | reverse complement strand
CAGAAAGTTGACGATACAGCTTGGCTAACCGGCCCACCCCATACGACGGGAGAAGGATCATGCCAAATCTGTCTCCCTCACTAATAGGTGGCGGAGTTGCATAGAGGGATCTTTGTCGTCTTGGGCAGCCAGGTGGGAGGTGGGTTAGTACTCGAAGGGGAGGGGCAAGAAACCCTATGTAGCAACTTCCATACCAGCCATCAGGTAGCCATTTGTAGGCCGAAATACCACAAATCCAAAAAGTTTCCCCATTTCCCACCATTCCATTAACCCCCTCTCGCATTTGACTGGAAAGATCTGGAGTAAAGAAAAACAAGCCTTCACCGGTGTCATGACCAGAGCTATTATACAAAGGCATGGATATGTTTTGATTAGGAGAGAGATAATATTGGCATGAACTATTGCTGGCAAACCAGGTATGGTTCGTGGTTTCATTTTGAGCATAATAAAGCAGCCCTGGCTCGCCTGGGCCTAGAGCAGAGGGGCTTCATCAACACTCGTGGTCTTCCATCCCTCTGAGTTACCTAGGGTTATGCCCAGTGACACCAACAAGACTGTGAGATAAGAGTCCCCCGGCACTGGCCCCACAACTGCAGAGCTCAGGCTTAAAGATAAGAGCCTCCCAGACCAAGTCCAAGACCACAGAGCACAAACTAGGAGATAAGGATCTCTCAGAACCGGAGTTGGCACTGAGAGCTCCCTGCTGGTGTGGACTGGGGAGCTTGTTCCCTGCCCAACTCCATGAGCACAAAGCGGGGGTTTGTAAAAAGTTCCCCAGCCTGTTCCCTTCCCAGCTCCACATGCATGGAGGGAAACAAGCTCCTAGCCCCCACCCTGCATGCCCAGGTGGGGACAATATCCCCCTACCCCAGTAGCAGGGAGCTTTCCCACTCCCTGATGATCACATCATGTCATGGCAGGGGCCCACTGCAAGACTGCAGGGAACTGGGTGAAGATTTCAGTTTTCATAGATTTCATAGACATTTGGGCTGGAGGGAACCCCAGAGGATCATCAAGTCTAGCCCCCACCCCGCCCCAGGGGCAGGAAGTCAGCAGGGATCATGGGATCCCAGCAAGATAAGCATCCAAATTTGTTTTGAAGGAGTTCAAAGTGGGTGCTTGAACTGCCTCTGGCAACAGTCTGTTCCAAACCTTGGGGGCTCGGACAGTGAAGAAGTTCTTTCTTATGTCCAGCCTGAACTGGTCACATTGAGTTTGTGACTATGCAATTTTGTCATCCCTTGGGGGACTCTGGTGAACAGTCGTTCCCCCAGATCCTGATGAGCACCCCGATAAGCTTATAGGTGGCCACCAGATCAGCCCTGAGCCTGTGCTTTTCCAGGCTAGAGAGCCCCATTGCTCTCAGCCTTTCATCATAAGGTCTGTTTTCCTGACCTCTGATCATGCATGTGGCTCTCCTCTGCACCCTCTCAAGCTTCTCCACATCCTTTTTGAATTGTGGGGCCCAAAACTGGACGCAGTACTCCAGCTGCAGTGTCACCAAAGCCGAGAACAGCAGGAGAATGACATCCCAGGATCTGCTTGAGAAGCATCTATGGATGCAAGCCAGCGTTTTGCTTGCTTTATTAGCCACAGCATCATACCGAAGGCTCATGTTCATCTTGTGGTCAACCATGACCCCCAAGTCCCTTTCATCTGTAGTGTTAACCAGCGTAGCACTACTGAGCCTATCTGTATGGTGCAGGTTTTTCCTCCCAAGGTGGAGAACCTTGCATTTTTTGGTGTTGAACACCATCAGGTTCTCGTCCACCCATTTCATGAGTCTGTCCAGATCTGCCTTGATCACCCTCCTGTCCTCAGGTGTGGATGCTTTACCCCAGATCCCAAATCTGTTCCCTAATTTCTACATGTGTAGACACCTGCCCCAAAACCCTTGCTGCAGCTTATTTTACACCAGAGTAAATCTAAGCCAAGGTAAATGTATGTGTAGATGCACCAAAAGGATTTTACAGATCCTCAGCACTTCTGAAAATCAAGCCCTTGGTGTAAGCCCAAGAGCTCTTTAGAGGCTGCTTTTGGAAACTTTGGCTAAATGACTCACCCCTTTGCAGCAAGCCAGGATCGGAGTGAGAAATAGGTATCAGCCCTTTTTGTCTAATGGCATTGTAGGCATTCAGTAGTTACATCTCTAAGCACCTGAAAAGTTTGTAGTTTTACATGGAAACTGAATCACAGAAAGATTAAGTGGCTCTTTCAAGGATGGGACCAGATTCTACCATCCTTAATTATGATGAGTTATAACTTACTTCACAGGTAGACATTGGGGTTTCTTGCAAAGTAACCTATTACTCTGAATAAGAATGCCCAATGAGTTGCTGGCAGAGTCAGAACAAGAATCCAGGCATCTTCCTGTTAAAATAATGCTCAATCCTTAAAGCACATTATATAAGAGGGATGAAATCCTCAGTTTATCTACAGGAGAGGCTTTCCATGGGGCTCTGCCAGCTTGTCTCATTTATGGACTGGTGGCAGGGGAGCAGGTAAAGAAGGTCAACTTTCTTTGGTATAGAAGTTGCAGGAGTGGTACAGTCTCTTTGCTCTGTGAACTTCTTGGCCTCCCTGCTGAGTGCTAGCCAGTGCAATGTGTCCAGATGAGTTTGTGACATGGGAGCTGATGCTGAACCCCAACAAATGCTTCCTCAAATATCCATAGGATAAGAATATAGGAATTCTTAAGCCTTCCAAAAGAAGGTTGGATTCAAATTGCTGATCTGTAGGTGAAAAGGCTCCTAGCATTTAGTAGTGCTCTGAGACAGCCTGTCACCAGAAAGTACATTTTAAAAAAAAGAGGGTTGCTTTCTGGAAAGTTAGGGTCATAAATCACATCCTGACCTTCTGGATACAGGGATCTATTCTCTAGATGCATGAGCAAAATCTTGTACAACATTCTTTCAGTTTCCTTCAAACAAACCCTATAATCAGGTGCTTAGCCTTCCTACGGCCAGGCAGTGAAACTTACCTTTTTTGCGGGTCAGGCACAGGACTGGCTCTGTGTTAATTTTATTTTTGCTGATGCTGTCTCTGTAACTGAGCTGGCCCAAGGGAACTGACAGATCTGCTAATTTTTTTATGTTACCATATTTACTTGGATATAAGATGACCTTGAATATAAGACATCCACCCCAATAATTAGATTCTATATATGAAAAATGTATATATTTATCACTTTTCATGTATAAAATCAAATTATTTGCCTTGAGTTTGTTCATCTCCTACTGACTGGCTAAGCAGCAGCCCTACAGAAAAGGACCTGGGGGTTACAGTGAACAATAAACTGAATATGAGCAAACAGTGTGCCCTTGTTGCAAAGAAGGCTAAAGGCATACTGGGCTGCATTAGTAGGTGTGTTACCAGCAGACTGAGGGAAGTGATTCACCCCCTCTATTAGGCTCTAGTGAGGCCACATTTGGAGTATTGTGTCCAGGTTTTCTTCCCCCCCACTACAGAAAGTATGTGGATAAATTGGAGGAAGTCTAGTGGAGGGCATCAAAATTGGTTATGGGACTGGGGCACATGACTTATGAGGAGAGGTTGAGGGAACTGGACTTATTTAGTCTGCAGAAGAGAAGACTGAGTGGGGATTTAATAGCAGCCTTCAACTACCTGAAAGAGGTTCCAAAGAAGATGGGGCTTCACTGTTCTCAGTAGTGGAAGAGTTCACAGCAAGGAGCAATGGTCTCAAGTTGCAGCAGGGGAAGTTTAGGTTATATATGAAGAAAAACTCTCTCACAAGAAGGGTAGAAGAGCACTGGAACAGGTTACCCAGAGAGGTTGTAGACTGTCCATCCTTGGAGGTTTTTAAGACCCAGCTAGACAAAGCCTTGGCTGGGATGATTTACTTGGGGCTGGTCCTGCTTTGAGCAGGGGGTTTAACTAAATGACCTCCTGAGGTCCAGTCCAACCCTACTTTTCTACGATTTCTATGACAGGCTGAGAGAGGGGGTGACAAAGGGATTCTGGCTGAACTGCTTGCTGCCCCATTTGGTGATGTTTGCCAGACATTTAGCATTGGTTTCCATAATTGGAAATGGGGAAGAAAGGCAAAGTTCAGCTGTGGGAGTGAAGAGGAAGTTGAAATGTATTCACTGTAGTGATTCACTGTGACTTGAAAAAGTGTCAGCATTGAGGGTGACTGAGAGCAATAGACACTACCATGCATTTTATTCAGATAAGCTGCACTAACTTATTCTTGTGGTAGGTTTCCATTGGTAGTTTTACCCAATATGGGTCATTTGTTTTTATAGTCATGCCCATTGTTGGCTACATTTAATTGTCTTCATAGATGTTTTTCATTATTGAAATCATGCTGCTTTTGGCAGTCAATGTATTTAATGGTGTTTTCATGTATGCAAGTATAATATATGGGGCTTTTCCCCCCATGTTGATTGAAGATCAGAGCAAGGGACCTTGCCTTGTATTTGAGTAAATATGGTAGTTTTAAAATTCTCAAGGGCATCCAAAGCACTATATGGATATTCTTTTATTACAGCTTGTGCATATCTAAATACATAATAAAACACACTACGAAGACAGGTTTCATTGGCCCAAATAGTAACTAGCAGAACCAACATTAACATAACATCTAAATGCAGTATTACGCAATATAAAAATCATTAATGGCTACAACCATTCTTCACGCTGATTTATCACCAAGTCCTATACGTACCATAGAAAACACAACATTAAAAGAACAGTAAGATTTTTTGGGGTTAGTCACCCAGGGGTAAGGAAATGCCAGAATTAGTTACCCTCACAGTTTCGATTTGTTCCCCAATGCATACACAGTTTTTAATTGCATGGTTATAGACTATCTTATCCCACATGATTCCATCTGCTTGAACTTGTAGTTTAGCTACACAGCACAGAGCTCTTTAAATTGATCTACAGGAGTAACTTATAGTAGGGAAAAGGATGTTTTTCTGGATGTAGACCTGTCTGTGCACAGGAGCCCTACAGACACTTTGCCAGTGTTATGCAATTGTTTTCCATTCAGCACTAGAATGTTGGCTAACAGGATCCTTATTTTCTTTTCCTGGCACCAGAACCAGAGTACAGCCCTGTGATTATACACAGGATAATCAACCAGCTAGACTGTCAGATATTCTGAAAGAAATGCAGCAAAATAGAGGAGCATTATCCTTAGGGCCTGGTTTAAATTATTGGCCCAGCTCATAGCGCACTTTAACCTTGGAGTTCCCACCGCATCCCCTGCCACCATTGATTGGCAGAGGGCCCCTCTCAGCCTCACTGCTCGGTCCTGATGGCTGGGAGGTGAGAACTACTGTTTTAAGTATGGCGTAGTTTTTTCTTCCCATCTGGTCAGCAGCAAGAGGCAGAAGGCAAAACCCGTGGCATATTTAAAACCGTGGTTTTTACCCAGGCTAATAGGCTGTCTCTACCAATCAGCGGTGGAGGTGTGCAGAGGGGGAACTCCAAGTTTAAAAGCATTGTCATGCTGCAACCTGGGCCCGCAATTTAAACCAGGCCTTAATGATCAGATTTAATTCTAATCCTAGCCCTTTCAGAAATAGTCTCTCAGCTAACTTACCTGAAAGACTTACCTGCAAGCCAGGTGAATGATAGCTGCTTTTGTATGGAATGGAGTATACAGTCCAAATTAATATGGTTTGTGAAGTGCATGCAGACATTAACAATAGCCAATAGAACAGCTGGGTAGAATTAGTAGGCTCTTGGTTTGTATCTCAATGTACCTACCACTAAACTACAGACTGTTTGTAAATGTTAGCACCATATTTTTGTTACTCTTTTACTGTCTCTGTGATATTTACCGTGTACACAGTTGACAGGTCTTATTTGACCTCTGTTAGTGTTATATAAAATATAAGACAGCTGTCAGAGGGGGAGGTCAAAAACAATAAGTGCTTTTGATTCCCTGCTAAATACAGCACCACTAAAATCCTCTTATCATAGCGTGTTGTATTTGGTTGTTGATAACAGTGTTCTGTAATTGAAATCTCCTGCTGTCAATCATACACAAATCCTCATTATGCCACATAAATTACCTTTGTTGTTCATCAGAATGGCACAGTGGATTTGGTTGGCTCCTCTTACAAACTTTAATCCTGAGAATCCCATTTCACATTCTGCCTGATGAGCTCTTTATTTCTATTGGTAATCAGCAGACTTCATGATGCATACATATTCTCAGTCCATCTTTCAAAACAACCAGTCAGAAGTCAGGAACTGCTGTATTTCTGGGTAAGTAGAAGAATACAGTATCTATTATCTATTATGAATGGCACACATAAGATGCAGAGCAAAAGCAATTAAAAGTAATTATAATTAATTTTTAATTAGTAGTTAAAACTAGGTAAAAAAAAATCACTTCATGTGTTCTATGGCTAGGAGAGAAAAATGGCAATTTATTTCAGATATACCAGCATATTTCTTTTTTTTGTCATTAGGAAGTGTTTACCAAGTATTTCCCAAAACAAATACATATACTTTAAAACTTTAAGCTAAACCAATTAAATTATAATATTGTACTGAAGTTTTTTAAATGAAAGCTATGTGTTATAATCAATAAACACTTAACGAGAAAAAGCCTCTTCTGTTAAATATTTTGCTATTACCTGATTTTTCCAGTATATTGTGTATGATTCTTAGTACAGCTGTTTGCCTAAACATCCACACATCATTGCCAGATATTAACCATGTTGACGTTATTGCGTAGAAAGCTAAGGATACTTGCATGCACAGGTATTCCACTAATATGAGCAGGCAAAATTTTTTGTATTTTTATAATTAAAATGTACTTGCCCCGTGGAGACAGATGAAGCAGAAGCTTCCTTGTCAGTGAGTGCTTAGATAAAGAGTGCACTATGGAAGGGATTAGTAACAGTGAAACTACCAAGAGACATTGTTAATGTTTAAAAACAGAAAGAAACAAAAAACTAGAAATGCAATAATTATTTCAGAAGAATGCAAACAGCAGCATGTGCCACTGCCCAGAATTCAAGTAAAATTCAAATATGTGCAAGGCCATAACAGTTCTTATAACTATTTCTTCTCCCTTCTCTCCTCTCATATAGCTTTTCCTTGAATTCACACAGAACTCCAGGTTAAATATTCATGAACTGAGGATTGCAGTTGACTGCTGATTTTAGATCTCATGGCTCTGGTATACAATGTATTCTGACCATTGCGAGCTAAGAGGAGGTAGTAAAGTCACCTCTGTTGAGACTCTGTTGGGAGACAACATTTTAAAAAGTAAAAAGAATTCTGGGGGCAAAGAATGGGATTCATGGAGTTCACAATGTGGATTATCAGCTCGAGAGTATGTTATAAGGGAGTGGAGAGAACATCAATTTGGAGATCAAATAGACTGGAAGCCAGAATACACACATACATACACACACAGATACAGTGAAACTGCCAATGGGAACACGGATGCATTTGGCAGGAGAAGGCTCTTATTTGGTGGAAAATCCTATCTGGAGACACGGCTTGTATGGTGGACACATCAAACATGTGGTATGGAAAAAGAATCCATACTTTTAATACTCATGCAGTTGAAGTTCTCATTATGAAAAAAAACTTTCATTGCTATTACCCAAATTGCCTCCAGTGTGCTGTCAGAGTTCAGTTAATAATAAACAATTTCCCTCAAGCAAGTGCTGTATCCTGTATAATGTTTGCGGACTGAAGAGAAAATGCTTCATAGTAGCTGTACAAATGGTTCTTTGCAAGCTTTCGGGTACAAACACCCTTCTTTAGGCATAGGGATAACACAAGGATCACAACCCTGAAGAAGGGTACTTGTGCCCTAAAGCTTGCAAAGAACAATTAGCCCAACAATTTATTTGGTCTAATAAAAGATATTACATCTACCCAAAGAACCTTGTCTGCCTATGTCCTTAGACCAACAAGACTACAACCAACAACCCTCATAGTAGTTGATCATTAGTGCTTTAGCCTAACATTTTCCAAGGGAGTATAGAAAGTTGTTGGGATGTTGTAGCCATGATAGTCCAGAAAATAGGCAAGAAACAAGGGATTTTTAGTGGTATCTTTTGTACACATCAACTGATAACAGATATCACACACAAAAACACAACCCCCCCCCCCCAAAAAAACCCCCCAAACAAACCAAGCCTTGCTTCTCTGAAAGAAAAGTCAGATTATTCTAACATTAACATTTATTTTTTGAAGGCCATAGAAATTAGCTCCTCTCTAGCTATGGCACGCACATACTTTCTCTAGCATGTCAGAAAATACATGTAATTTTTTTCCAGATAAATTATTGCAAGTATAAGGAATGACCAGTATGTATGACTCACCTCATTTTCACAAAGACTGACCTGATTTTTTTCCAAGAGTTATCGTCTCCATCTAGTGGCCAACAGCTAAATTAAATGTGCTAAAATATAGTACTCTGGTATTGTATTTTTTATGCTGTCCATACCTCTCACATGTATATACGCAAAATTTAGAAGCTAGAGGAAAACAAATAAATGAGGTACCACATCTTTAATAGCATATGCAAAATTCTAAAGCTAAACATGATAACTACACTGTTCTTTAAAGTAAAAGAGGAAATAACAAATTATAAAATCTAGGCTGACTGTAAGCTTAACAAAGCCTCTGTAAATGGCCTGATTTCTGACAGCTACCCTGCAGAGTCACTTATTGATATATCAAGATCTTAGTCCCTTACCCAAAACCCTTCAGCCCTTTAAAAGCACAAAAGTAGTTTGAGTGCCTTCAAGCACACAATTCTAGTGCACAAAACTAGTCTCCAGCTTAAGCAAGCTGATGGAGCAGTTTTAACCATTTGGAATTGAGATAATTGAAGGATATAACTTTATTTTATGTCCCACTGATGCAACTATAAATCAGCTGACACTCGCTTACATTGGCTTCTGTGCCAACAACCTTGGAGAAGTGCCTTCGCAGTGGTAGGACCTTCCCAAGGGTTATTTGTGTGAGTTCCTAGTGGCTTTTCAAGAATGACCTGAAAAACTTTTTTTGTTAGAGTCATCCTCAACCCAACTTTTATGCTTTCTCTTGAGGGACTGAGGTTTTCTAGGATCCCCTCCCCTCCCATTTCCTCCTTGGTATCACAATGTAAGGGCCAGAGGCTTTGAAGTGGCTCCTCAGATATGTTTCACAAACAAAATCTATGTAAATTAAATCTCTTATTCTAGAGGCCAGATCCGGAGGACAGATCATTGCAGTCTACAAGAGAAGAAAGCAGATGGAAATTATGGTCTGAAAGCTTTTGAAGTTGGAATAGGCAATGATGCATGAACCATAAAGTGAAGAAGATGATGATGACAAAAGATTATAAAAAATAAAAAAATCAAATTAATCTTCTGCAGCAAAGTGCAGGTTCAACTAGTAGTATTTTAACAAAGTGTGAGTCTCAAGGCTTGGTCAGAAAATAAAAGCCAAAATGAGTTGGTGTGTTAAGACTTTGGGCTAAGGTTAACGTAGGCAGGAAAGAGCCATCATATTTCTGAAGTAAGAGCACAGAACAGGCAAGAAAACCTACAGGCCATGCTCTATCAGCTCCTACAATAAACACTGTACAGCAGCTTATTAATCAGAAGGCCTAGACAGGAAATTCTTGTATGATTCTATGGCACCCATCCCATAACTTCTTTATCCAAATAGGAAAGTCATGTGCCCGTCACAGTGACAGGCAAAGGACCAGAAAATAGTCTGATGCTGCCACTACAAACGTACCATGAAATAAAGGAGGTTCTGCCAAGGCCAAGTTCTAACTTTAATTTTAAAGCTTTGGCAAATCCAGCCTTTCTTTTAGAGCCTGGTCCAAGACATATTGAAAGCATATTGTCCATTTACTTCAAGGCTGTTTGTATTGGGCTCACTGAGACATTTTGAATATTGCAGACATCAGGATGGTCTTGAGTTTCCCTTCTAGGTTAGCACAAATAAATACAGATAATGAGATATATACTCAAAATTAGAGGTAATGTTGCTTGTAGGCACAGTCCCTGCTAGCAGTAGTGGGATGTGAGTGCACACTGAAAAAAGGTTATACTCAGTTTAAGTTTCCTGTTGGCTTGCCTCACAACCTTCTGTGTCTGAGGGGAAATACTTCATACTAACTCTGTAATGCATAGAATACTCTGCTACCACCAGCACAACATTGTCTTGAATTACCATGAACAACAGTTTATTAGTTTTAGCAGTGATTTTACATAGGCTCTTTGACAAGAGCTATGTCACTGGGTGCAGACAGAAGTTACATTTGTTGGGAGAATGGCCCCTTGAAAGTGCTTTACAGTTGTGCCCTGACAGAAAAGCATGGCTGCAGAGAGTGCTTTAAAAGTGCCCAATCATGTGACAATCTGAACCTTCATGTAACCTTCATCTGGTAGTCCAAAGTGGACTGCCTTCATTAATGTCTGTCAGCACACACCAGGAGCAGGACTGGGCTGACAGCCCAGCCACAACCCCAGCTCCAACCCCAATGCTGTCTTCAGAAGTTGTGGGGAGGAAGGAGGGACTTCTGTTTGGGGTTTTCCCTGCCAGCCCTGGCGGGTGGGGCTGGTGGACTGGAACCCCACTGAGGTTGAGGGGCTTCAGCCCACCCACCCTTTCCTCCAGCTCAGGCTGGGCAAACCCCAGACTGAGATCCATCCCTTCCCCTTCTCCCATTCTGAAGACAGCATCAGAGCTGAGAGGCATGGGGTGGGGCTAGGGTAGAGCAGCTGTAGACACACAGCCAGCTCCAAACTGGAGCTGGGTCAGAGGGAATGCAATGACAGTGTAACTCATATCGCTTCCTGTGAAGTGCCATGAGTTACAGTGGACTGCTGCATGTCTGTCAGTGCCCACTGTTTCACAGGTAGGAAGCCAGTGGTGCAAGCAGTTTGGATAGCTTTGTGCAGAAGGCTTTTTCCCCCTCAACCAAAACACTGAGATTTTAACATGGAACCACTTAGACACAGAAACAAAAACATTAAAGAAAGTGTAAACAACAAAGCAAGCAACTAGGCAGCCCTAACAGCAGACTCAGCAGTGGAGAATTCCTTAATGTACTGGCTGAAAGCTGTAGAAGAAACTCCAAAACAAACCTTTATTGTACAGGAGATGGTAATAAAAGTTACTTTTACTAGGTGAGACATGTACATGACACCAAACTGGGCCAATATCAGTTCTGCAGCTTTATGAAGTGTCCAATCAAGCAGACACTTCAGGATTTAGAGAGACTTTTACAAGAGGCTAGTTAGGGGGTTGGTAATGGTGAACAGATTTTTTCTACTCTTAGGCCTGGATCCACCAAGTACACATGTACCTTTAGACACATATATGTGTTTACTATCTCATAATTTACAAAGTGGCACAACTGTAAGGATAGCATCCCTTTAAGAGGCTTGTATTAATGTAATCATGTTGGTTGGACAGAACTGGCTGTGAGAAGCAGGATAGGAGCAAGGGCTCCAAGCAGTCATATGCCAGAATTGCTTCTCAGTTATAGCCTTCTCCTTTAGTTTATTGTTTAATGACATCTAACCTGCTCCTGAAGACTTGACTGTAGTTCCTCCAATGAACACACAAACAACACTGAATCCCAAAGTCCTGAGTTCTGATGCATCACAAGTTGATAGAATTCTATAGCTGTTGGTGCCTGTGTATAAAACTGGGGAGTGGATGGGACACTGCCTGGTGAAGACTACATTCTCACTAGCTAGCTGGCTTGCCCTTTTGTTGGCATCATAGTGGGGCACTAGTTTCTACTGCAGGGTCTTCATAGTTATAAAAGAGGAAAATATTTATGTCTAGCATATAAAATAGGCTATAGGATAAACCCTAAGACATATCCATCCCACCCACCTCCTCTAGAACAATATTTTTCCTACTATGGATATAATAAAAATGTCACTATTAAAACATGACAGGCTTTAAGTGTATGAAGTGCCACCTTGCCCTGCCTTCTTGACTTCAGACTAACATGGCTGACTACCTCTGTTTTACTGCAACTGCAGTCACGAACTGTGTTCTTCTCCACCTCTTTTTTATTTGTGCTTCCACAAACACCTTTTTTCTTTTTCCTTTAAGCACCTTTAACTTAGTCCTTTAGCCTAACACACTGAATTGAGAGGCTAGAAGTACCTCACCAGTCAATTCTGCAATACAGTTTGTCAGTACTCAGCCTGCCTCTTTTACCAGTAATATTGAGTGTTGCAATGAGCTTCCCTTTGAAGCACTGCCTGGAGGGAGAAAAGGGAGGACTTCAAAGGAAGTTACACATCCCTCCACACTGGCCATGGGACTGGATAGCACTTTCAGCTAGTGAAATAAATGCTCTGATCCTGCAAACATCACAGTGCAGATGCATCCCTATACTTTCTTAGAATTCCTTTAAGTTAAACAAATTGGGATGCTCAGGGCATAGTAGTTGTTCTCTAGGCTTGGAGCTTCAACTGGACATGTGAAATGCTCCTGATACTGCTTAGGCAGTAGACTGCAGATCTAGAAGAGCACTTCAGAAAAGACCAGCAGGTTTTGAGGCAGGAAAAAAAAGAAAGGACCCCTAAGGTAACTGGGAAAAACGAAAAGCCATTACATTTTTTTTTTACACCAAATATTGAAGATGGTTAGAGCAGGGGAAGCAAGCAACCTTTTCACACCCGTTCCTGAAGAGGAGATTGCTGATGGAAAGGGAGATATGATTGCAAAAAGATGTTCTGTTACTAGAAGCCAGTCTTGCACTTACTAAAGCTAACAAAAAATGTTTTCCTTTATTTCAGTGGAACTGGATCATTTACAAGTGCCACTACAGAGTACCCACCTTTAGAGGCCTACTAGCACCTACACTGATTTTGAAGAGGCTAGCCCTGTCTGGTCTGAGGCTCCTCCTTGGCCTCATCCAAATGTTACTCTTGCTGAGCCCTCTAGCTCAAGGCCCAATGTTTAGGGCTGCAAGCTCAGCTCCAGGCATGGGCCAGGACCTCAGGGACCAGGAATCCCGGTCTTTTCCTGCCACCTCATGACTTATAATCCAGGCAAGTTTCGCCTCCTGTGGTCACTGAACATACTTTAACCACACGGGGCCAGCTCAGCCTCAGTGTGTGTGTGTGTGTGTGTGTGTGTGTGTGTGTGCGCGCGCGCGCGCGTGTGCGTGCATGTGTGCGTGTGAGCGCACTTAGCCCCCACCCAAATTTTCTCCCTCTGCTTCTACTTGCCTTCCCTGGGTCATCAGTCTCTGCCTGCAGCTGGACCCGTGGCCAGCTTCAGGTTTCTTGTCTGTGAGTTTGCTTCTGTGGCACCACTGTGGCACAGGCAGAAGAGACACCAAGATGAAATGGAAGGAAGCAAGAGGGAAGGGGAAAATCAGAACCCCATAACCAGGAAACCAGGGGGGGAGGGGCCTCTACCAGGGAAAGGATGCACCAGCAAATACACAAATGGTAAGAGAGGAAAAGGTGGGGGGAGAGGGGTGAAGGAAGGGAAAAGGACCAGGTCCCTATGGTGGCCATCACAGAGGACAGTCTGGTTGTCCTCTGTCCTCTACTGATATGAAACATGATGCCTTTATGTTTTACTCTTTTCTTTTCTCTTCTCTTGAAGACAAAAATAGAGGGCATAAAGGCATCAGGTTTTGTATCAGTAGCGGACAGGACAGAGTAGCCAAAAACCAGAATGCCCTCTATGACGGCCACCCCGCAGGAAACCCTGGATCCCCTTCCCATTCTAATAAAGATATGCTGGGGGAATAACCAGGAAAGCGAAAAACACGATTTCACGATTTCTTTGAGACCCTATAATTAAGATGAAATTCATAGAAGCAATCATGCAATTATTAATGTTCATGGCTTTAAATTAGATTTCAAAGCCGACACTTGTGCTTTCTCTGTACTTTAATGGCCTCAGGTTTCAGTATAGCTCCAACGTTTTTGCATTGGATTCCCTTGGCTCCAGCCCCTCTGGAGAATGTTCAGCATGCATGTTACGTTTCTTCCAGATTTCTTCTAGTTCCAGATCTGTTAGTACAAATTTAGCAATGTTCCACTATTCTATGTCACAGTTTATTAAAAATGACATTACAAGTCCATGATGCTGAACCATGATGCTGAGCCTTCAAATGTTGAATGGTATGAAAGAACACTGCATAGAAATTCTATACTATCACATTAAAGGAGACTGACTTTTTCCTTTAATGTTTATTGCTTTATATATTTTACTTACCCTCACTAATGTGGCAGCAGTATGATGTCATCATTTAAGGAGGCAGTCGGATCCTTCCTCCAGCAAAAAAACACAGAGTGAACTGCCTGATGCACTTAGAAGAGACCTGAAGGGAGGAAAAGTCTGTCCTTTTGACTGTCTTTTCAGAAGTATCCATAGGAATATCTGTGAGACTCACCAAACTGTCCTAATGTCCTCTCATAAGGACAAAGTTTGAAATCTACTCTGGTCATGTTATCTATCAACCAAATTCTTGCTGGAAAACCTAAAGTTTAAATAATTCTATAACAGGGATGCAGCTCCATTCAGTTTGGAAGGCAAAATACTTTGAATCGTTGAAGTTAGAACTTCATTTTGAACACCTTTCATTTTATCTCGTATATAGGCTGAAAAGTCTAGATAGAATCTCTTTAAATGAACAGTTCTCAGTTCTACATCTCTTCTGGCAGTGAGCCTTTGGATTCAAGCATATCACTTTACTCAAGTACTGTCACATTTTCCTAATGGTAAAATTATAAACTGTCATAAGAGCTAAAAATAAGAACACTATAAACTGAATATAACAGAAAGAAAAGCTATCTTATGTCTCTTCTAATTTCATTAATATTATTTTTCCTTTTTTTGCCCAGTGTTCCATGCTGAGCTGGATAAAGCTTTTTAGTTGTCAAACTTGTATCTTGTACAATTTTCTTGGTATATGTAGTACTTTGTTTTGCGATCAGTGCCCAATATATGACTACAAGTTCTTCCTTATTCTTGCTTAGCCAAGATGTACTTTATACTAATTGAGAAGTAGCCTCTGACTTGGTGTCCAAGATGTGAGGTTCAAGAGATTTTCCTGTGTACTATCTATTATAATACTCAAATATTATAAGCATTCATATTGTTTCAGATTTTCTCTCTCTCACATTATAACAAGCAAAAAATTGTAACTTCACATCTGCATTACTAATTCTGAACTTCTGCTCCATTAACAATTGATTAATTTAATTAACTGATTCCCTAAAGGGGAAATTTTCAATCTGAGCAATACAAAATTCATCCTGCAAAAAGTCAGGCACTGCTGCTTTCTCAAATACTGTATTTCACCTTCCTGCTAGGAATGAAAAGGACTTTTTACAAGTTGTCTAGCAGGATGTGCCATAAGTACATAATCCAAACTCCCAGTGATTTAAATGGACTTTTGACCAGTCCAAATCTCTGTCACAGCATGAACAGTTTAACAGCATGTTTCTCCACTCAGCCATGCTAATCCCAGCTAACTTTTGCCACCTTCTGGAGGAAGGTAATAAAAGAAAGATTCTGAATCGTATTTTTGTTTTCGTAAAAAGAAAAAAATGAATCTTATAAATTATTAAATAATTCACTGAATTCAGGTTTCACCATTCATGAAATGGGATGGCTATTAACCACAATCTACAAAAAGCATTTGTGACATTATATACATTTTCTTTTTGCATTGATAACTCTAAAAGTCAAATACACTGATCACATTATGCATGCTTTTACCTGCCCCATCAGTTATAGCACTTTTCTGGCTCATGGATTACCTCCTCTCATAGGCAGGGAGTCCAGTTTGTTAGAGTAACTGGGGAAAAGACAAGGAAGTGGTAAAGATGGTAAATGGTAAAGCTGTAACCTAAGTAATGGAAGGGAAGGGAAAGGGGATTGTGATAGGATGAAGGGCTAGATAATGTGGGGAGAAAAGAACCCAGGGCTGAAAGAGATAAGACTTTTTGAATGCTGCCCTGACAATTGACGTTAATGGAAAAGGAGGAGTTTATTTTTATCTGTTGATCAACTTCTTACCAGGTCATCACTATCTGGGAAGTACTGGATCAAGATATTGCTTCTCAATGTATATTTGGCCCTGATCATGCATAACTGAAATCAGTCTACATCTGGCTTTGGATTTGATGTTGAAGTCTATGGTCATATGCTACTCTATTTCTCAAATGTAAATCTTAAATAATTTCATTGTGTTAAGAAGAGCAACTCCTGATTTTCACTGTATGGATATGTATATCTCTATTACAGCAATGGTGTATTTCCCTTTAACTGGACTAAAGTCTACTTCATGGGAGCACTGTACTTTCTAATGGACAGTGAACTCACTTCCTTCTGTTTTGTTTATAGCTGTATGGGAGGTTTTTCCTCTCCCATTCCCCTTTCCAAGAGCAATAAGACAATAAGACATTGTTGCATTTTAAACATTCAGATTTCTGATCCTTGTCTTACAGTATAATGAAATCAGGAAACTGTGAAAAGTGTAGTGGAGCTTGAAGGAAAATGGCAAAAATTTAGGCTAACTTTTTATATGAAATATCAGAAAAGAAATCCCAAATGTATTCAATCAATACTGCAGACCAGCTGAGCTATTCATGCATGATAGAAAATTCCAAATTATCATGTTTAAAATATGTAAATGATTTGCAAGTGCAGGGAAACAAAGTTTAAACAGGTATGTTTTTCTTCTCCCCATTGTTCCTTAATAAGAATTCTGATGCCTTTACGTTGAGCAGCATCTAACTCTACAACAGCATCTAATTCCTATGAGCCACATGCAAACTACCTGGAAAATCCCAGATGCCCACCATAACCACTTCATCAAGTCAAAAAAAACTTGAAAAGCAAAAGAGCAGATACTGTATCCTCACTGTATTCATTAATCTGAAAATGCACCTGCCTGGGGAGTCCAGTTTCTTACAGGCAAATATGCTGCTAACAAACATCCAGTGCTAGAGATGTTTTTTAAAAATACAAATGAAGCATTAAAAAAGCGTGTGTTTCATGTAAGGCTAAAGAACCAATCTTGCAAATGAAATGACTTAATTTTGACTGGGATCTGGGACAATGCATTCAGTCAGAAGCCCAAAATACTGGCAGATCCAAACTAAACCTTTGACAAAACAGTTTAAATTTTCCAAGCTTAAGAGTCTTAAAGTCACTTGGTCCAGACTGAAGCTTAGAGAGGGTAGGCAGCAATCTGACACTGTGGCCATCACATTGAATCCAAAATACTACAAGAAAAAGACCTGAGGCAAGAAGGCATGTGGAGTTCAGAGTCAAAGTCCACAAAAATGGCATAGGGGGCTGCAAACTGTGGCATACAAAATAATGACACAATAATGCTTGGTGTTTGAAAAAAGGTGCATGAAATGCAATGAACTGAATCTTTTTGTGAGAGTTTGCAAGCATCAAGAGTGCACACAGTGTAGGAAAAAAAAAGATGACAATAGAATCATCACTGCAGAAGAATTATTCAAAGGATCATTGGATAACATTGCAGCAGAAGAGGATTAAACAATCAGCCTGAACATGAATGGAACATTATTAATATTAAGTTTGGAAGCATGCACAAGGAAAATTGGTGCCAGAAACCATGGCATTAGTACTGGTAAAAAAGCCACAGGCAGTAGGTGAATGGGTGGAATTTAGGACTTCTAGTGGTGAACTTATACTCACTGAGTGTGTCTGCTTGAAATGCTTTACTGTGCATTAGACTTTACTTCAATATGCAGTAAAGTGTCACCATCTACAGGTGCACACCAATTACTATACATCGCAGTGTATCAGTCTAATGTGCCATTTTCCAGTACCTGTAGATACAGTACTAGAGAAATGGTGCATTCATGCTCTGTACTGCATGTGTAAATGCTGACCAGGAACAACTTGCTCCCGGTCAGCCTAGGTAGCAGAGGACTGCAGGGGGCAAGGAGAACTGTCCTGGCTGGGCAGGATGCTGCATGCTAGCAACATTAAGATCGGGATCAGTTCCAATCTCCACATGCCTAGGGACAACACACACACACACACACACACACACACACACACACACACACGGGTCCACAAGCTGCCACCACTTCATGAAAATTATGCTATGCCTACCAATGACGGAAAAAACTGGTTACAAGCAACAGTGGTATTGCAGAAAGTACCCCTACAGTCATGAGTTTATTACCCACGATGGACATGAACTACAAAAAAATAAATAGGCAACATACTCTCCAGCTCACAGAAGGCAGAGAGATAAAAGGCACTAATTTTGCCTAAGAAGGTATCAGAGAAAGTAATAACCACGGAGACCACTGAGCCCAAGGACATAACACAACAGAACTAATAGACTTACGTCTAGACAGGTCTGAGTGGTGAGCTTTCCAGAGTGATTCATAGTTCCATGTGACACCATACAGCACTTCAAAGACTAATCAAACATTATTAGTTAATAGGTTCTGTGTATATATTTGAAACTCCATTTTTGTTAAATGCTGCTTTTGTAATGTTTGGCTGGATCAGGAAGATGTGACTTGTTGTGTTTGTCATATGTTACCTTTCAACAGAATGAATGAGGAGAATGACATGTTCTTCTGCCACCTGTTCAGTTTATGCCCCCTGTTGCTGCATGTCCCTTGTTGTTTCATGGACAATGAGGAATGGTACTGTGGAAGTAATTGGATCCCCTTTTCCAGGCAGGAGAAATAAGGCCTTCCTACATAGGCCATGGAGTTACAAGTCAGCTCAGCAGATTCCTTTAAGTTCCTCAAGTCAAATTTGCTGAAAAAAGCAGCAAAATATGATTGTTGTTAGATTCTCACTTCTCTTCTCCACCTTATTTCTCACCTGTACTACTTTTCCCTCCCCTTCTCCTCTTCTCTTTTTCTTTCTTGCAGCCCTCTCCTTCCCCCCGTTCCCATTTCTGGCTTCTTGGATCCTTTAAATTGGCACTTTCTCTCTCTGCCCATCTCCTGTTCTTTCCTCTTGATGGAGTTTTTCTCTCTCATCCCCAAGCACTCAATTCTTTCACAGTGTATTAAGTCTAACACTGGTCCATGCATCCTGACAATGTATCTGTTTTTAATTGTTTCACTAAATTTACCTAGACATTTCAGAGAGCAGTGTACTTTTAAATCAAGGCCTTTTCAAAGTCTTCATAATCCAGCTTGATCCCATGTATTTAATACAAGAGCCATATGTTTTTGTGAATAGCATATTGCTTTGTATATGTGGAAGCTTACCTAACAGATGGATGTTTGGATATCAGTTCCCTTTTGCTTTCTAAACTGTCCCTTAATTTTATATTACCTAATAATAATATAAACACTTTAAAAATACATAGATAAATTTTAATTTGAGGTTCTCAAAAAGCTTTGTAAGCTTTAATTAGGCCACATAGCACCTTAGTGAGGGGCTAAGTATTCATTGCCTCTGTTTTATAAAGGTTAAAATGAAGTACATACAGGTCAAGTGACTGCAATTAATTAAATTAAATAGGGAGTTGATGATAAGGCCAAATGCCTCCCTTCAGCATATTAGACCATGCTTCTCATTAGAAACTTGAGGTTCCATTAGAATCCCATCTATCAGAGGTTCACAACTGATCCTGTAGAACATCGAGTCACCTTTTCTGTATGCTGAATATCAGAATGCTTTATGATACCACACTGATTTGCTTCTCAGTTCCTATTCCTACTCCTTGCTTTGTTCTTAGTCATTGATGCTTTCTTTTTTTTTGAATGAATGCCAAGTTATTGTCCTAAAGCAAAACCCTGTTTGATTTGATTTGATTTGATTGATTTAATGGCCACAAACCTATGAAGTGAGCATCATCACCAACTCACCTAATGACTGTTCAAGCTCCTAGGCTCCTCTCACCAAGAATATTAGAAACTTATAGCTGCCTTTGGGTCACCAAGGTCCAGATCCAGCGGTCTTTAGTCAGGCAGAATGCCTTAAACTCTTGTTGACAGAAATGTTTGGGGAGCAGAGACTGTACATCTCTGGAGCTAAACTCTGAGGATATATGTGTGGGGGGAGGGCCGGAAGGGGGTCAGTGGGGAGGCTGCAATAAGAATAATTTTTAGCAATTAAATTATTGAACAAAATGTTAATATCATTCCCAAGGTGTTGGTGTCCCTTGCATTTTCTTTGTATCAAATATGCATGTCTCAAGGGGAAAGTGGACAGAGACTTGCACTGATTTAAATGGAGGAGGAAAGGTTCTCACACTGATTCAATTAGAGTAGTATATGTTGTAATATAGCTTCAAGGGATAACTGAAACTTTTGGAAAGTGTTTCTTTTTTTTTTCCTTTGGCTGCTGCCACATGGAGTTCATTTCACTTTTTTACTATAATGTAAGTGATATAGAAAAATAGTTCTCACATTGTGTCAGATCCACTGGTGCAGAATGCACAGACACCCTCCTTCCATTAGCCATAGAATACAATCATTTGTAAAGCACTTCACCACACTGGGTTTCCAGTAGATGGATCTTACCTGTTTGTAAACAGAGAAGAGGGACTAAAATAGAAAATCATCTATTCCATTCAATTGTCTGGGTGTAAATAAATAAAGTACAGAAAGTGCAAACAATAATATCATCACAATTAGTCTTTTACATAGTTTCAGAACATAGACTGTAGCAAAAAGAAAAAGAGATAGGTGAATGGATATATAAAAGTCCAGATCTGCAGCTGTTGCAGCAAAGCTTCATTGACTTTAATGCAGCTATGCTGATTTGGGTATCATGTCCGTTTTGTTTTATTTGCTTTAATATTAAGAACAGCAGGTAGTATTCTGAAAACAACTATAGTACTATTTTAATTGCAAGGTCTTTTTGGTAGTGATTGGATCATACCCTGTGTCTCAATGGAGCTTCAATCTTGATTGGAGTCTCAAAGTATTGCTGTGATAAAAATAAATTACAATAATAGCTAAAAGTCAACAAATATATTTTCTAAAAGCCAGGTTTTCAAAGAGGCCTTTGATCCTGGATTCCCAAGCTGAGACATTTCAAGTCTAGCTTTCAAAAGTTTGCAGGATCAAAATTTCCCATTGGAATTGTGGGTGCTCAGCATTCTTGAAAATTAAGCAATGCACAGCTCAAGTTTGGCATCCAAAACACAAAAGGCCCAAAGCTAATGGGCTCTTAAAAACAGGTGTACATTCGTTTTTTGACTAAAATGAAGTCTTATGATAATGAAATCCTTTTCTGCACAAAATAGTGTCTCTCTAGTTGGAATTACACTTTCTAAGTTTCAGTGCATTAAAAGTAAAATCTACTTAGCCGTGTAGTTTGAGCAGTTGATCTACATGAAAAAGAAGTGACTGGGCTTTAGCTATTAATATAAAAATAATATAGCTATTTAATTTACTAAATGGCAGAAAAGTTAAGCCATTTACCCTAAACCAGGATGCCAGGCCACAGTTTATGAATTACAGTAATGGCTGCAAGCATACCGTGGGCACATCCACATGTGCAACTAATGTGACTGAATATATTCTGACTCAATTTGAGCCAGAGTAAACTAATCCAGACATCACCATCTCCACATGTGTTTAAGTGCAGTAATTTACTGTACTGCCAGATACCACTTGTATCTGATGGGACTAACCAGCGGTGTAGTAAGTTAGTCTACTGCCCCCTAATTGCCACACACTTATAGATGGTGATACTTTACTGCGTAGCAAATTAGTAAGCTACACAGTAAAGTGTATCATGTAGATGCGCCCTGTGGTGCTTAAATGGGATGTTGGAGCCATCATTTCTACAAAGATGTGGATTTTGTAACTCTTTCCTAAAGTTGTTCCATGCCCATCCTCATAATAACTCTCTGAACTAGCCTATGTGAAGTTAATTTCAAGTCTCCTTCTCCATTATTCACAAAATGCACAACCACTACACATTCTCAGAGCACAACACAACTGGGGTGAAGGTCTTTTCCCGGCCCTTGCACCATGGATAAATTTCAGCTCCCTCCACCCAGGCTAAAAACACCAAAACAAATGAAAACCAAGTTAAAACAGCAGGACTTGTATCTTATTTTACTCTAAGTGGTTTTACTGTATCTTGAATTTAATTAGAACCCATTGCACTGGCAGATTTAAATACATTTTAATACTTTATCAATAATTTATAAGTGGGCAGTTCTTTTTTAAGGAAGTGTGGATATGTTATGGGAACTTTAGAACTCACATATAATCAAATTTAAGAGAAATGCTAGCATACTGTGAGCTATTAACTGGGGTTATTCTGTGTGTTGTTGCATGAATGTCTGCTGTAAACCAGCACTGAATTAAGGTTCCTATACAATCAGGGAAGTCTGCTTCAACACACGGGAAATCCAGCACGGGAGCAGTATCGGCTGCTGAATTACAGTAATGGATAAATCGAGTCTGCTGGACAGTGGAAATTAACACACTCCGGCAGACTAGCGTGACATGTATTAGTGTCCCCACACTGAAAAATGGCGGCAGAGAGCTTTGAACTAAAGCTTGTTTGATGAGCTTTTAGTTCAAAGCACTCCACACCATTTTTCAGCATGGGGATGCTGATATACATGATGTTTGGGGGGTTTTAATTAGTGTGGCTTACTAACTAAAGCACTCCCCACACACTTCCTGGAGCATGTATAAAAATGTCCTTAATGTTTGCAAATCCATGTATGCAAGTAATGTTCTAAATGAGGCACCTTCAGCCTTCCTAAACTCTTATGTAATGCTCTTATGGGGGTTACAATGACTTGCTTTAAGAAACACAAAGTCAAGGATTACCATTATACAGAAAATTGCATACATAGCATATAGATACAAAAGCCATTTTTAGAAACTGAAAAGTACCTATGTACTTAAGAGAACTCAGTGATAAACTCTCTACCACTTGCATGTCTTTAATGGAAGATTTATCCACTGAATATCTCTCACCTTTTAAATCACTCCTGGGTCAAATGCTGCCTACTTTGCATGTTTAGTTTACTGGTGTTTTCACAGATTCATAGATTGTAAGGCTGGAAGGGAACTTGGAAGATCATAGGGTCCAGCCCCCTGCACCAGGCAAGAAAGGCAATTGGGGTCAGGTGACCCCAGCAAGGTGACCATCCAGTCTCCTCTGGAATATTTCCAGGGTAGGTGATTGCACCACCTCTGGAGGAAGCTTATTCCACAGTCTGGACATCCAAACTGTGAAAAAAATGTTCCTAATGTTGAGCCTGAATCAATCTTCCAGGAGTTTGTGGCCATTACTCCTGATTTTCCCCTCAGGTGCCCTAGTGAACAGATGCTCACCAAGCCCTTGATGTACTCTCCTAGTGTAGCGGTGCTGCTACTAGGTCCTCTCTTAGCCTTCTTTTCCTCAGGCTGAAGAGTCCCAGATCCCGCAGCCTTTCCTCATATGGCTTGCCTTTTAAGACTCGCATCATATGAGTGGCCCTTCTTTGGACTTTCTCAAGCTTGTCTACGTCCTTGTTAAAGTGTGGTACCCGGAACTGGATGCTGTACTCCAGCTTTGGTCTCACCAGTGCTAAGTAGAGCTGAAGAATCACCTCCTTGGTTTTGCTGGAGATGCATTGATTGATGCATGCCAGAGTATTATTTCCTCTACTGGCTACAGCATTGCACTGCTGACTCCTGTTCATACTGTGGTCTATTATTACCCCCAGGTCCCTTTCATTTGTGGTGCTAGTCAGTTTGGTGCCACCAAACCTGTAGGTGTGTTGGGGGTTGCTCATTCCTAGGTGGAGCATTTCACATTTTTCAACGTTGACCTGCATCAGATTCCAATCCGGCCAACTTGCCAGCCTGTCTAGGTCCACCTGTATCTGTAGCCTATCTTCAAGCATGATCACACTTCCCCATAATTTGGTGTTGCCCACAAACTTGGCCAGGAAGCTCTCTACCCCCATATGCAAATTGTTAATAAAGACATTTAAAAGTACTGGACTGAAGACCGATTTCTGCAGGATACTGCTGTCCACTACTCACCAGGATGACGCAGATCTGTTCACTACAACTCGCTGGGTCAGGGATGACACATAGGGAGTGCATATGGGTGCATGTGCACCCCCTGAGTGTGGTGGTGCACCCCCTACAACAAGGTGCTGCCAACACTGTCAGTGGCGCCTGCAGGTGGTTGCCACTCACCACTCTGCTGCCAACACTGCCGCTGGCGTCAGTAGGTAGTTTGCGATCCCTGCTGGCCACTGCTGGCAGCGGCTGCAGGTGGTCACCGACCCTTGGTCAGCACTCGACACACCCCACCCTCCCCCCGCCAACAGCGCCGTCAGCGTCTGCAGGAGCTCCTCTGCTTATTGCTGCTGTGCTCCTACCTCTCCTGCCGCTCCCACCACTGTTGCTGCACTCCTGCCACTGCTGTGCCCCCCCAGCCACCAGGGGCACGTGTTGTTCATGCTCTAGGTCCTACCCTGCAGCCAGTTTCTCACTCACCTGACTGTCTTGGAGTTAAGCCCACAATCCTCCAATTTTCTCTCGAGGACATTGTAAGATACTAGATCAAACACCTTTTGGAAGTCAAGGTATACAATGTCAACCTGCTCTCTCGTGTCCAGGTGGCGAGTGACTTGGTCATAGAAAGAGATGAGGTTGGTAAGGCAAGACCTGCCCATGATGAAGCCATGCTGGCCATCATTCAGAATCCTACCTTCTGCAGGCTTATTGCAGGTAGACTCCTTGATGAACTTTTCTAGGATTTTCCCTAGGATAGAAGTTAGGCTGACTGGCCTATAGTTACCTGGGTCCTCCCTCCTGCCATTCTTGTGTCTGGGCACAGCATTGGCCCTCTTCCAGTCCTCAGGGACTTCTCCAGAGTACGAGTTGTGGAAGAGTTTTGCCAGGGGTTCCGCAATGACTTTGGCCAGCTCCTTCAGCACTCTTGGATGAAGATCATCCTATCCTGCTGACTTGTATACATCTAATGTTTTTAATTGGTCATACACCAATTCTATGACAATAGTAGGAAGGCAATTATTCCTACTGTGCTCATCCTGTACTCTACCTGGTGTAGTTTTCCCCTTGGTCTGGTGAAAGACTGAGGCAAATTAGTCATTCAGGAGTTCAGCTGTCCTGGGTACTGGTAACCAGCTGTCCTGAGCTGCTGAGCAATGGTCCCACACTCCCATTTGTTTTCCTCCTGTTCCCTATGTACCTAAAGAAGGACTTCTCGTTGTCCTCGATTCCCATTGCTAATCTAAGTTCGGTTGCCACTTTAGCTTGTCTTATTTGTTCCCTGCAAATGTGAGCCATTGTGGAATGGTCCTCCTTGGACTCCTTCTATAGGCAGAATTATCAAAAAGAATCAATAGGAGCAGTTATTTCTGACTTCTTATGAAGAGCCCATAATGTATCAATTTACTTTGTTAAAATACAAACCTTAATATCATATTGAGAGAAAAGACAAGGGTTTAGGATGAACTTGTTACATATCAGAATTTTTCAAACAGATTCTGCTGATAGAATAAAGATACAAGCAAAAAATACAGCAATGACACAAGGCATATCCTTAAGTATGCCACATAATAATATATAGAGAAATACCAAGAGTAGGAAGTATTAGCAAAGGGAAAAGAAGAATGCATGAAACAACTGAAATTAAGAACAAGAAAAACTATGGCAAGAATGTGCAGTTCTACATGCCCAGAAATCCTGATGTTTCAAGAGGCAATTTGAGACCTCAGATAATCTAGAAAAAAATTTCTATCATGATAGCCATCAATATTTTCATGTAATCAGAAGAACTTGTAAGAATCTGTGGCCATGTCCAATAATGGGGAACAAACCACTTGTTGCCTATTGGAAGATGAGCTTGCAATCTCTAAAGTACAATATGTTCACAAGTATTAGATATGCATGTATACCCTTTGCAAGAAGTAGGAGGTAGGACCTAACTTGGGTGTTCTGCCAGCATATTTATGCTGTGTGTGTGGCAAAAAATGATATCCCTTAGGTGGTATGGCTATGCCAGAAAATCTCATGGTATAGACACAGCTATGCTGACCAAAGATGTCGTCAACTTAGTTTATCTTGTCTGGGAAGGTTATTTAGCTGTGTGAGCAGAAAGTCTCCTCCTGCTGCCATACATTGTGCCTCCTCTTGGGGGTGCTGCCACTGTAGCTATAGTGGCAGAGGCATTGTAATGCATGCATATCCATAGACCTGATTACATTTGTGCAAAAAAGAACCAGTGGAGGACGAGTGCACTGAAAATAAAGCTCATTATTGTACATGACTTGTGAATTCTGAAGCCAATATGTTTAGGATTTGGACTAAACTCATCTAAAAATAAATCAAAGAAAGATTTAAAATGTGGGCCTCGCTCAAAGTGGTACTATATACCACCAGGCCTAACACTACAAATCCATTAAGAAAACAAGGACCATACATTGCGGAACCAGAGGAAACTGTAAATCTTGTGGATGACTGAATACCACCACTAATTCATAAAAACATACAGGAAACTATAAAGTGCAGACATTTAATAAAGCCTTCCTTAATCACTGAATGTATTGATATTCCCTTTCAATTCACTGTACCTTAAAATGTGGGGTTACATGAACAGATATGAAATATGAAAATCTTCATGCTTCCTAACACAGACCATCTGGATCACATTCAACAGCCTCACTTCAGGTAAATGACAGCAGAATTTGGTCTATTGGCTTAAACATGTGTATGTAACCACAACCTGCTCATCCCTTTCCAGAATCTTCTCTCCAGTCCCACCCCTTCCTTTTGGGTAGTTCAGAGGAGCTCAGAAAGATAAAGAAATAAGGACTTTACACATCAGGCCAACTGTTACTACTTAGTATGTGTTTCTGCTTTAGACTCCAAAATGTGTAATGTGGAACATCAGAAAGACACATTGGTGAACTCTCTCCTTATAATGGGAAACAGTTGAGGGTTCTACCAAATCTGTCACTTTTAAAATGAAAACATGAGAAAAGGCTAAGATAAAACAAAACAAAAAAAATGTTGGAATAATGCTCTTTGATTCAGATACTGAAAATTGTTCCTCAAGGAATGGAAAAGCTGATGGAAAAAAATAAAATGAAATCTTATGGTGCTTGTAGCAGCTCAAGCAGACATTCTTCCTTATAATCCCCTTACTCCCCTCCCATTAAAAAAAAAACAACAAAAAAAAAACTTTTTGTGATGGCTTGTAGAAACTTGGGACCTTAGGATGTTTAAACAAGTGGTTCCTATTTCTATTTCAGGGTAACTTGTGACTGTCCCAGACAGCACTTCACTCATCTGGGCTGAACTGAACAGTAGTTTATCAAAAAGGCAAACAAAGAGGCCTACCAAACAAGATTAAAGATTTGATGAAACAGTCAAAAGAAGAGAGAATGTTTTTTGTGGGACTTCAGTCATAAAGCAGAAGGGAAGATACTTATATAAGAAAATAAATACTCGATTGTACTGTTTTAAAGAGGTCTTTATAAATTAATCTGGTACTTGTAATAATTTTCCTGTTTCTTTTCCATTTTGCCAAGCTTCTGAAAGGCTCACTGGGAGATAAGAGTGGGGACTTATAGAGGCTGGGAGGCAATGCTTAAACAATTTATTTGCTAGCTATTTTCTATATACTCTTTGCATTTACAACAAGTGCCTTTGCCCTCACAACCCTGTTTCTGCTATTGCTGGATTTAAAGTGATCTTCTTATCTCACATTTGTGACATTAGATTATTGCCATGGTAATATGTAATAACACAAATTGAAGTGCCAGTGACATGCATCTCTTATTGATGTAAATGGGAATTCAAGGTGCTGGTCCCAATTAGTATATGGCTGTAGTATTAACTATGGGGCTAGAAGCAAGTTTGTTTTTAAACACATCTCTCTTAGCAAACATGGAAAACAAAGATAATAATAAAAAAATCAAAGATGACTAGAGATGACTGAATAATTCATTGCAGAATTTACTTTGAAATTCACCCAAATTTACTTTGAAATTTACCCCTTTTTCTTTGTAAATTATGTGTTGATTCTAATTTTTGTTGATTCTAAATATATAAATTAGTATATATACACACATGCACGCACACACACGCATATACAGAAAAGAACTAATAAAATAAATCATAAAATAAATTATACATATAAGCTCTTAGTAACTCTCTCTCTCTCTCTCTCTCTCTCTCTCTCTAGAGTTACTAAGAGCTTATATGTACAATTTCCACACCTGGCTGTTTTACAAACTGTTTACTGTTAGCAGTCTTCATTGATTACAAAGGTTTCTGTTCTACCTGAATGGATGACATAACTGTTAAAAATAAGAAAATGTTTACAAGGAATTAATAAAGAATTATTTTCAGGAAAATTAGTACTAGAGTTCATGAAACTCTTGGCATTCATAATCATTTTCATGATTAAACAAATAGTTACTCTCATACTCATGATAAACCACAAGTAACTTCACACCACAGATAACACCGGGAAAAAAATTACCATGTTTATTCTTCGAGTATATTTATGTATCACTTTTTGTATTGCTTGACTTAATCTATGGTAATCTGTAATTTAAAGGTATATGGCTGACCTAAAAAAAAATCAAACTTCTGTCTGAATTTATTTACTTCTTGTTGTTACCAGAAATATCTAAGGGAGATTATTTCCTTTTGCTTTTTCAGATTATTAATTTAGGACATTTGACAGCATCTTGCATTCAGCTTCCCAATATTCCCTGTTTATGCAGAAATAGGAGAGAAAGAATGTGATAAAAACAGGAAAATGTGCCTGTATATTCAGATATTGGGAGGAGAATTCAGTGGTCATTGTAGTACCTGGAAACAGGTCCAAGTAATTTACAGCTCACTGGATTGACAGTATGCCTTTCATGCCTATTATCTCTGAAAGTTCTCTTCTGTAATAGGGCTTCCTGCCTGACAGCTCAAAATTAAGGAGATAATTTTATTGTGATCTCCCAAGAACTAATTTTTAGCTGGTTTAGGCTTTTTCCTACCCTTGACAAACCAGTTAACATCCACTGTCATTAACTATTCCCCACATAATAGAATGGTGGCTTGCTCAGTATTTGTGACTTATCTTGCATGACAGCATTAACACTGAACTCCTTTAATATAATTATGTTACTTTACAAAAAGAAATATTTAGTTTACATGAGAAATAAAGGATTCCTTTTTAATTCCATTGCTCTTTCAGCAATTGATTATGAAATACCCCTCTTTTAGACAGGCTATATATCTAACTGAATTACTGAAATGCAGATCAGGGAAGATTTAATATAAGCCTCATTGACCTGACCCAAAGCCCACTAGAACCAATGAAAGTCTGTCCATTATCTTCAGCAAGTTTTGCATATAACATAAAGTTTAAAATTAAGTCTGACAGTAGGTTTTGTAACTGGGCTCACTTTAATTTCTTGTAACAAATTTTGCCTGACTTGGTTGCACTCTTCAAGAAACTTTACCCTTTCTAGAGCAGGTCCTATGTCAGAGGCAGGGAGCTATCTGTAGGCAACTGTAAAATTAACTTAAGTGTAAAATCCCAAATAATGAGATTTCCTAAAAGAGATCCTATGAACACCTTAAGCTGCACAGCCTAGAGGAAAATGTGGCAGTGCTTACCTTTTGCTGTGCATTCATGTTACATTCATCTTAACCCTTTCTCACCAGAGAATGTACGTTCTGAAAAATACATACATCAGAAAATATTCATGGAGTGAACTTTTTGGCAGAATAACAAGGCCTGGCATCTAAAGGATGATGTTTATTAGGGGATTTTTCACTCCATCAGTCGTGATTGCTGTTTTTCTGTGTGTGGCTGGAACTAGTGCTAGGTTTTATGGAAAGCCAAATTCTACTTCAGGCAGTATTCAGTTTATTTTGAATGAATTTCCTCCCAGCCCACCAAATTCTGCAGCTGCTTGTTTGGCTAATAAAATCCCATCTGGTTTCTAAAAATTCATCCAAGTAAACTATAAGTGAAAACTCATTGATTACCTCTGCCTTTCTGTCTCCAATTTGATAAATCATCTGCCTTCATGGCTTTTAGAGTCATTTCTGTGTTGGTTTTATTCCTATTAAATTCTGTAAGACTTTTCAGAAGGCTGCCTCTGATGCGGAGACCAATATACTGTAAACAACCACAAGAAGCAGAGCTAATGTTTTCAATACAGCTCAAGGACTAAAATAACCTCATTGGATTAGGCCAGACTGAGGGATTGTTTTGATGATTGTTTCCCAGAATCTTTACTTAAATACATCCTCTCTCTGATTGCCCACCTCCTGTGTGTGCATGTGTGTTCACACACCCCGTGACAGTCTAGTATAGGAGAAAAGGGAGGAATGTGGCCACGTTTTTAGTGTTGGGTACTGGCCCCTTTTCCTGTCTGTCCCCCATAGTTAGAAGGATGAATCCGTAAGCTATTACCCCTCTCCCAGTCTATTACCAGTCTACCTAATAGTTGCATGACAGCAGTAAAAGCTCAGACCCAGAGCAGAACCTCATCATGCTGTGTGAGGCAGGTACACGGCTCAAGAGACAGCCCTGCTTTGTTCTGGAAATAGCCAAGATGCAGGGAAGGAGGGAAGGGGGTACAAGCATCATCCCCGGCTGGCAGAGGAGAGAGCAGAAAGGAGTTGTCCTTTGGAAACCTAAGCGCATGCTTTCAATTCTGAGCGCTGGAGAATCTGGCCCCAAGCTCTTGCAGACTCTAACCCCAGGCCACACAGGAACTCTGTGGTCAAGCTGGGAATTGGCACCACTCTCATCTCAGACTCGAGGCCAGAGCCTGACATCATTGCAGAGCCAGCTGAAGCCAACAGGATTAGTCAGGGCACAGAAGCGAGCAGGACCAGGGCTTGAAACCCAGGGGTTGCTTCTCCCAACATCCCCCCCCCGCCGGTGTTTGTACCAGTCTGAGGTAACAGAAACAAGATTTGGTTTCTCCCGCTCGGCTTAAACGGAGCTCTGCCTTTGTCTGCTTTCAGGTTTCCCCAGGAAAGCCGAATCCCCATTTCACAGACGGAAGTGGAGGCTGTGGTGACCTAGTACACAAGGCGGGAGACAGTCCCCCGGGTCGGGAGAAGGTTTTGGTGAGGAAGCGTCAGTGAGGGAGCGCCCTGCTCCGGGCCCCGCCGCCCTCCCGGCAGCCCCGCAGCCCGCCCCGCACCCGCAGCCCTCGCCCGGGCGGCTTCCCCTGGCCGGCGCGCTGCGTGAAGACAGCGAGCCACGCCGGGTGAAGCGGGCTGCGGGGTAGGAGCAGCACGGGGCGCGGGGCCCGCGTCCCGCCGCCGGGCTGACAGAGTCCCAGAGAAATCCGCAGACGGGGGGAGACGCGGGAGCTCGTCCCGCCGCCGCACAACTAACTGCCCGGGAGGCGCTTGTCCGCCCTGCTCCGTCCCCCCTCCTTCGCAGGGCACAATTTTTCACGTAACAAATAGACTTTTTATTTTCGGGACAAAAATATCGTTTTCGGCTGGAACAATGGCCGGATCTCTCTGAATGAAGGCTCTGCATATTTTCCTGTTTTAATTGGTTGTATAATAAACACAACTGACCCCACACTCGCTTTGCAATGAGTTCAGGGTGAAACTCAGACCATGGGACTGGAAATGACTTCTTCACCGCTTCAAACGTGGACAAGAATGCCAGGAATCGGGCGGCCTGAACCCGCGCCGCGCCGCGCCCGAGCGGGCACCTGCGCTCGCCCCGCGCCCGAGCGCACGCACGCACGCACGCCCCGGCGGGCACGGCGCGGCGCGACTGGGCGACTGCCGCACCGTACGAGAGGGCACTTCTCAGCCCGAGCTCCCGCCCTCCTTGCGGCACGCGGGACAGGCTTGTCACCGACCCCGCACCTCACACTCACGAGCTGTGCGGACAACAGGCACGCACGTGTCAGAGGGAAGAAGGTTCCGGGTCGGGGCCAGTACTGATGTGCAGGGATCCTGGCTTTCTCTGATTTTTAAAAATCTCCAATTTTCGGTTAAAAAAGTAGCCCCAAATCCACACTTTTCCATGA
>NW_017728910.1:43948665-43951200 GCF_001723895.1 Crocodylus porosus | reverse complement strand
ATGCTAAGAGAAGATTTCGGACAGATTGCAGCAGGGATGCAATCCTGCAGCTTCACTGAAGCAAAGCGCCTCTTTGTTTTAATGGCAGTTTGCCTCGTCTGGGAGGGCGAAATTTCATCTCAAGTGTCACTGTGAGACGAAAGCATGTTTTACGTGTAAGAGAAGTCCCGCTACTGCACGGCGCGCTGAAGCGCTGGGAAAATAAATCCTGTTTTTTTCTCCACGTGGATATGTGGGTTACCGGCTCACTTGTGTTTTAGACCAACACTAGGCGAGCTGCTTGCATATTTGCACAGATAGAAAAGCTGACTTCACTTCTGAAGAATCAGCTCCTTGTAGGAAAACAATGTCTCTGTTGGAATATGCTCAGCTCGTGCCAACATTGCGCAGTCCTGGGGCTGCGCTGGGCTGAAACCCCCGTCCCGACCTGTCAGCGATTCTGTGGTTGAACGTGTGCCATCGGAGCCACATGAACCGCTCCGAGCTCGGACCAGGAACAGGTCAGGGCTTCTGACACTGCCCAAAGGGCCCGACCCTGCCGCGCTCACACGCGCAGCCCTTGAATGAGACGAGCAGCTCTGACTGCCTCAAAGCAGGCAAAACCTGCACCCGGGACCGAGGGTCATGCTAAACGTGCTATCGGGGAGCGCGAAAGAAACGCTGCGGGGACCGAAGCGGGTAAAAGAGAAGCCTCTTCTGATGCTCGAGCCAAAAAATCCCATTGGAGCAAACGAGCCTGCTCCTGCTTCAGTGACAAACAATGGTTTCGCCGGAACAAGGACTGGAGGCTCAAATCCTTACGTCTGTGTCATGACGTCAAGGAAGTTCTTCCAACTCAGCCAAGCGGGACTTTTTCCCCCTCAATCGCTTCAATTTATGTAACAGTTAAAAAAATCCTTACACAACAAGGGAAAAAACTGCCCGCGGCTGTTGCTGAGAGACATTTCCCCGGGCAAGCCGACGGGGGAAGGAGCGCGAGAGCAGCAAGTGGGCTCCACCTGGCACCACCTTCTCCCCTCCCTTCCGCCGTCTGGCGCAGGGGAGGGATCGCGGCCTCCCTCGGGCCCCTGCCCCTGGCCGCGGGGCCTCCCACTGCCCCAGCCCCACGCGCCTCCCGCCCACGGCGGGCTGCGGGGCTGCGATCCGAGGAGCCGCCTCTGGGCTGCCCTGGCCCGGGCCTTCGCACGCGCTGGCCACCCCCGGCCCGGCCCGTGCCACAGCCGCGACACTGCCCGTCGGCGCCGCGCCGGCGGTGACCAGCAGTCCCGGCGGCCGCAGAGGAAGCTGCGGGCCAAGCTGTGTGCGCACATGCCCGCGCCTTCAAACCGGCCGGCTCGGAGCAGGGGCCCTCGCCCGCCCCCGGAGCCCGAGGGGCTGCTCGCAGCTGCCGAGCCGGGGGCTGCGGGGAAATCGGGCTGGCAAGGCCAGTGCGGGGCTCAGCATCCGCACACGGGCTCCGAGCGTGCAGGAGTGGCCTGGGGCAGCAACAGAGCCCTGCCCCGGTGCGTGAGCCCGGAGCGTGAGCTCGGAGCCCGGACTGCAGCCCTCCTCGTCTGCCCTCTGGACTCCCTCCTTATTACGGGGGTGGTGGGGATTTCCAAGGACCCGCGGCTCCCTCTCAGCTGCCCCTCGCTTCCCACGGTGAATTCGCTGCTTCCCCGCCATGGAGACAGGGACTCGGGGGAGCTGCTCTGTGAGCAGCCCCTCTGCTCCTAGGTCCTTAAAAACGAGATCTACTTTGCAAGGAGAAATCCCGGTTCTGGAAACTGGCGGGGAGGGGGCAGCACGAGGGCACCGACCCCGAAATGCCACGTGGAGCGGAGCTCTCCATGTGGCACAAGCTGGGGCGCGGGTCTGGTCGGGACGGGACAGGCAGTTAGCAGGGAAGGGGCGGCGTTGCTGTAAACGGCAAACGTGGGCGCTCCGCGGCCGCCTCCGTTTACAAAATAACAGAAAACAGGAGTGAAAAGGTCCCCGCGCCGCGGTCGCCCGGCGGAGCGCAACACCGGGCTCCGGCGGCCGCGCACAGCCGCCCGCTGCCCCTCGGCCACGGGCTTCGGGCTGGCAGCTGCCCGGGGCCGAGCGGGGCAGGAGGAGGACGATGTCATTCCGTGTGAAACAAGCCCCGGCTCAACCAGGTGGGATCATTAGCTCACTTATCTTCAAAACAAAAGAAAAAGAAGCAGGGCAGGGTGGGTAATGCAGCGTGCAGCGCCTCCTCCGCCCCGTCCCGGCCATCCTTGCGGGACCCGGCGCGGCTGGGGCTGCCCCGGCCCGTGCAGGCGCGGGGAGCCCGGAGAGGCGCCGGGGCAGAGGGGCAGACGCAGCCCGGCCCCTTCCCCTGCACCTGCGGCCCCGCGTAGGTCACTCTTGGGATGGCCTCGTTTTTCAGTCGTCTTAAGACAAAACGAAAACACGCGCCACAAACGCCCCGGGCATGAGGCCGCCCTGGCCTGGGGGCTCCATCTCCTCCAGGCCAGGACCGCGGGGCGCAGGCTGGCGCGGGGTGATCTTGGCCCGGCCCGGGCCGCAGGC
>NW_017728910.1:43946030-43948565 GCF_001723895.1 Crocodylus porosus | reverse complement strand
CTCCTCCCGCGGGCGGGCACGGAGCCGGGCGTGTGCGCTTCCCCGCGCGCCCCGCGAGGCAGCAGAACAGACCCCGCGCCCTCTCGCCTCTTGCCCGCGGGCGGCACCAAGCCGCAGGCCGCTTTTACACGGCCGGTGTGAGGTGAACCCGGGGCAGACACGACCCGCTACTCTCAGCCGGCCCGGCTCGGCCCGTGGAAGGCGGCCGCGGGCTCTTCACCCTCCTCGCACAGCCCCGCGCTCCCCGCGGTTGGGAAGGTGCTGCGCCGACACCCGGCCCGGCCCGGCCCCGGGGACGCTTCAGAGGCAGGGCGAGGCTGGTGGCCGCTCCGGTCCAAAGCCGCCCCGGGCCCCTAAAATAACGGGCGCGAAAACCGGCCCCGAGCCCGGCGGCAACTGCGGGGCAGAAACACCCGCCTGCCCCTAGTGCTCCCTTGGCCCCGGGGCTCGCAGCGCCCAGCCCGGGCCCCTCTGCCCGCCCGGCCAGGGTTTTGGCTGTGTTGCAGGAGCCCCGGGGCGCAGACGGGACAGGGCGGCGCAGCACAGCTATCGCCCGGCCGGGAGGAGAAGCTCGTGGGCGCAGGCCAGGGTCCTGCACGGGTCCCGTGGCCTCCACTGGCCGACCCGCGGGCGCTGGCGCTGGAGGGCGCCTCGGGCCGCAGAGCTTGGGCCGGGGCGCGAGGGCAGCGCCGAGCCAGGCCTCCCCTGCCTGCCCGGACGGGACAGCCGGAGCGAGAGCAAAGCCGCCCCCGGCCCGGGCCGGCCCCGCCGCCCCGCAGGAGTGCGGGCACGTACCTGCCGGTCCTCAGCGCCCCGGCAGCCGCGGCTCTGCGGGCTCGTCCGGCCTCGGCTCCCGGCCCCTCGCCCCTGCCGACAAAGCACAGGCCTGGTTGCACACCCCGCGCCGCACATGGGCCGGGGCAGGCGGGCACCCCGCCCTCCCCTCGCCCTCCAGGCGGCCCGGCCCGGGGAGGCGGCTGAGCAAGGCCTAGGCCTGGGAAGGCCGAGAACCGCGCGGGTGGCGGGGCCGAGCTCTGCTCCGCCGCCTGCCCAGGCACAACAAAGAGCGGGCCTCGAAGGGAGGCAGCGCCACTTCCCGAGCCCTTCCCGCAGCCCCCGCCACTGCCCCGCGCCCTACTGCACAGCGCTCCGCACCGGGCAGCCCCGCGAGCCACGCCTGCTCCTCGGCCCGGCCCGGGCCCGGCCCCGCAGCCGCCATCGCCGCACTCTGCTCACCCTCCCCGCGCAGCCCGACAACCCCGGCCCAGCTCCACACGGGGAGGACTCCCCGGGCCTTTCCCCGGGAGAGCAGTGCGGGAAACCGGACAGCCCTGGACGAGGAATAAAGAAACCCGCCGGGTGGTAGCTGCTGCGCGGGGCAGAGCCAGGGCCGCTGGGCCGGGCCTGCGGAGCGGTGCACACCACTGGCGACCACCCGCGCTCACGCCCCGCCGCGCGCACGCACAAGACTGCACCCCCCCACTTCAGACAGATAAGCTCGAGAGAAATATATAAGCAACTCGATTAATATAGCTATGTACTGCAACTATATATAGCCGCCACAACATACGTGCTATTTATCTGCCAGTATATAGAGACACATATACATGCACACACATATGCACACGCATATGTAGTTGCATTTATATGCCCACGCGCAGACATACATTCTGTACATATATTATACATATATATAAAGATATAGATCTTTATAGAGATCTCTATATAGAGATATAGAGAGAGATATAGAGAGATATACAGATATTTTTTTTCATTATATTCGGGAATCTCCGTGTATGTATAGTCGCATTAAAACGCCGCTTTCGAGACAGGCGCAGCCGCGCAGGCCAATGGAGAACGCGCTGCCTTTGACTTTCCCGCTAGGGAACGGCCCCTCGAGAGCGGAGCACGCGGGACTGAAGGAAAGGAGAACGATCTTAAAAGAAAGAGAGGCATTTTATTGAAGACTTTACAATGCTAAAAATACAATAAAAGTGCTAGTTACTCTAGAAAAGTTGGTCCCAAAATGGTGCTATGCCCAACATCTATCAGCGTACAGAAACATTTAGAAAATCGCTATGAACTGGCCCCAGTATTTAAAACGCCGATGTGGGTTTTTTTTTTCTTTCACATTAATCTATTTCAACTCAGAGAATCAAAAAACTCCGCGAGAAAAAAGGCTGAAGCAAAACCTACCGAGACAGTCCATTTTGGGCCAAGAGGTTTTTGGTAAAAAATAATAATAATAAAAAAAAAAGATAAATTTTAGCTTTTATTTAATAATAATATGCGCACGGGTGGAAAAAAAAAACACAAAAAAACCTCCTTCCAATTCTTATAGGAAACCGTCTTTTTTTTTTTCTTTTAACATCAAATATTATTTTAGACCGGTATAAAATTACTCGAAAGGCCTCCCGGGGCACTCGCTCCGTTCAAAAATATATCTCTGGCTGCCGACGCATTTCGCACGTTACCCTGGGGGGCTCCTTTGGTTTCTTCCCCCTCCGGAGCCGGTGGCCGGTGGCCGGGAGAGGC
>NW_017728910.1:43894038-43933994 GCF_001723895.1 Crocodylus porosus | reverse complement strand
CGGAGGCAGCGCCGGAGCAAGGCGGCTGCCCGGCCCCGCCGCCGCCGCTCTCCCGGGGACTCACCCGCCCGGCGGCGGAGCGGCCGGCTCCGTGGCAGGGCACCGGGGGAAAGCCCGTGGCGGCCGCCGCGCAGCGCTGCCGGACTGCTGCCCTGCTCCGCCCGCACGACGAAACGAGCCCTTTGCGGGCAGGACAGCGCGACCTCCCGGCTCGGCAGACGCCCGCGGCTGCCCCCGGCCGGGCTGAGGAGCCCCCCGGTTTGTTTGCTCGTTTGCTACATCCTGATCCGCTCGTGCAGCCCTCCCCGGCCCCGCGCCCCGGCGGATCGGGGTGCTTGGCGCAGACTCTCCCTGCGTTACCCGCGCACCTTTGGGTGCTGCTCTCAGACCGGGGCCGGGGCCTGGGGGACCAGGGCGGCTGCTACGCTTCGGAGACGCCACGTCTCTACATTAAACGTGCAGGCACGGAGTAAGTCACTGCCCTCCCGCCCCTTCTCGCTGCCAAGTTTAGGAGCCGACCTCGCGCTTCAGCGCAGTGCGAAGCGCCCCGCCTGCGAGCGGGCGAGGATCGGGCTCGGGCCGAGCGGAGCGGAGCGCACCCGGGCTGCGTCTCCCTGAGAAACGCTCTCCCGTCTGCGGCGTCATCCCCAGCCGCGGGGCAACGGGAACGACCTCGGCACGGGTTTTAGGATTTCTAGTTCCTTCCTTGAGACTCCAAAGATAAACTCCCTTGCTTTAAGCTCCCGGATTATCTGTTCCAAAAACAAACATAGGAAAAATAATGTTCCATGTAAACTTGACATTTTGGGGACTGTTCTCTATCCCAAAGGTAATGAGAATTAAAGGAACATAATATAGGAAATCAAGGCAAATATTTTTCTGGCATTCATGGAAATAAAACTGATTTAGGTTAGTCTATTAATATGCGCTTGAGACCCATTCAAAAAGCCATGTTTCTGTGTTGCTTACAAGAAATGAGTTTAATTTTTGTAGGAGACAAGGTATACTTCAATCTACACAAACATCCACATAAATATACACATATGTATATCCACACACATCTCCTATAACAAACAAATTACTTTAACATGTTAAAGAATGCACAAGCCAGAAATGACTAACCATGCGATTCCACTGCTCTGACATTTTCCCCATCTCACCTGACTCTTCCTGTTGTGTTTTACTTATCCTACAAAAATAAGGATTCAGCCTGGAAAAAAGTTTTGCCCAGTGCAGTAATGGCTTTTAGCAATAAGGATCCTTATTTATTCAATTAAAAGGAAGCACTCAAAAGAGGAGAGTTAGGTAAAACTACCTTTGCACAATATCCCCTTCAGACTGTTCAATTTTGTGGTTCGTTTTTTACTTTATTTATGGTTCTTTTTTCTTTTAAGTATCTTTTCTCTTAATTGTTCTGTGAATCACTGGGCACATTTTGGGATGCAGCATAAACAACAGTAATCTTGCATTTCTCAGGCACTGAAAATTCCAACTCAAGTCCCATCAACTTGTTTCCTAACATTTAACAAACCCCTGTGACAGTGGGACAGAGAAATATTCACATGGAAAGCGTCCTCCCCTCCATGAATGAGTTTCATTGTCAAAAGAGGGTGTCAGTACACTCCCCAGCAGGGAGCACAGGTTTCCCTTTACTGTGAAGCAGAAAACTCTAGTAGTTTCAGACTTGTTTTCACAAGCTCCCAGATGTACAAGGATTTCTGTATTTACAGGAAAAACTAAGCAGTCCACGAGACCATGATGGCCATGCATCCATTATGCAGGCTTCATGAGGAACAGAATATCTTTATTATGATTTGGACCAGCATTGTAGAGAATGAAGGTTCATTCGAGAGGACCCATGAGAAAAATCACAAAAGCTCTCAATTCTGTAGTCATTTTAATGGAAGTTTTAGGTACAGGGAATCTAAACAATTCCACACAAGAGAAAAAATATTACTTAAATAAAGTCTTAACTTCAGCATATGGCATGAAGGTACTTTGAATGGTCCAAATTCATTTAGGGCCTCTTGTAATCACATAGAATAGATGTTTTGCCATGGTCATCAGAAAGGTCAGGATTAAACCGTGTGTGTGTGTGTGTGTGTGTGTGTGTGCACGCAACACACATGCACATGCATACACGCACACGTGTGCATACACATTGTCCTTTATTTCTTTTTCTTATCCCATAGTTTGGGCTGAATTCTCACTACAGCATCTCAACTGAGGTTCAGGAGACTTGTCTATAGCAAACAAACTTTGTTTCACTTTGCCATTTGGTAGTTTCTTTCTTTCATCTGAAAGCACAGTCTAATCCAGGGAAGGTTCTTGAATTCACACAATCAGTTACATGTTGAAATGCAAACAGTTTCTTGAGGTATTAAATAGCAGCCCTCAGCAGCGTTCAGGTTGGTTGTTATGGATTCACTAGTTACAGCTCCACAGGATAATCCTGTGTTACTGCCATCCTACAGGCCCCGGCCTACAGCAATGCTGCTGAATGTTGCAAATAAAAACAAACAACCTGGCTATTCCCTTTTAGACAAAGTAGAAATAATATCTCTTTAGGAAGCTGTAAACAAAGGTTTGGTATATCAGAATTGACAATTTAGAAAGCAAGCTGCTCCTTTTAACTGCCTAAAAAAAAATGAATGCTCAGATATTTTCCTATACAGTTTTGAAAGCACTGGATACAAACAAAATAAAAGTCCTCTGGAAGCGTTAGGCTGATCTACACACCAACCAATAATATTTTGCAATAGTATTAGATTAAACTGAAGGAACAGCTTTGCTATAGTTTGCTGTTTAACAGTGATTCTTTTTGCTGTTTAACAGCGATCCACATGCTTACATGGATTGTCTTCAAATTACCATGCCTGATGGGGATCCAGGGTCAAAGAAATGCTATAAATTTAAAATTGAGCAAAGATCCTGAGCTACAACTCCTCAAACAACTTATGTGACATCAAAGCACTTATTTTTTATAATTTTTCCTTAAGCACGTCTGCATCTCAATGTATAATCCTAATGCTCTCTGTATTCACAGCAATTTATCAGGATGGTTTTCTTTTAATTTTTGCATCTATTGACCTTTCCGAGAAGAAATATCTAAAAAGTTCTTCAGAGTAAAAGTTGGATCTCTAATGAGGTGCGAGTCAAAGACCATACCTACCACATAGGTTTCTGCTGGCACAGCTGTGTCTGCCAGGGTGTGAGGAGGTATGATATATGCTGGGAGAGTCACTCCTATAAGTACAGTTATCCCAGCAAAAAGGCACTTTATCAGAATAGGTTGTTTTAATTACAGGTAGGGTGAAATAGGCTATGCCACCAAAAGTACAGCTGTATGAGTAGAAACTGTGTCTACTTTAGAAGTGCTACACTGGTAAGGGGTACAGGTAATTTCTGTACTGATAAAGTATTCATTGTGTGGTCATGGTCAGAAAAATCCACATGTGGAACAGGACTGGGATCTTATTGTAAAATGGAGTGTTGCAAGCAGTCTGATGTTAGACTCAGTAGTGGCTCCCAGTGATAACCTAAGCTCACAGTGCATGGACAGTGGCACAGCATATGTCCGTGGCAGCTGTTTGAGAATTTGTGTTCTGGACACTCATTGCTCCATTTACATTCTGCAGTGCTCCTTCAGAAGTGAAGTTTTTGGTTAAGCACTGGCGTTTTGACATGCTCTGAAATCCGCATGCGTGCTTGGATTATACTTGAGAAGTACTGTCCAGGAAAAAAGTTATTTTAATTAAATAGAGGGGGAAATGTAAGATTGGAGTAAGACACAGCTTTAGGCTAGTGTAGTAATACTCTCCTCCTGTTTGCTGAACAATGGGCTATGACATTTAACAGAGTTAAGGCTGGCTGGCAATGCCTTGTATGCTTTCAGAGACTTCAGAGTGGGATAAGCTAAACAGGAACAAGGATAAGAGTATCCACACATCAAAATATTCAGGAACTGCTCTTCTTGAATAATTCCACATGAAAACAGGTCCTTAGTCATTTCTTGCATGTGCTTATTATAGGTCACCCCTGGCTGAAATGTAAATCATACTCTGTGACTTTTGCCCAGCTCCAAGGGACAGAGTTCAAGTTGTGGTGGAGACTGATGTTCACCTTTACTCTAAGAGATTTATTCATAGGTGCATGCAGTGGCCTGGATACTGGCAAAGTATTGCCAGCCAACTTTAAATTTGCAAAAACTACAGGTACAAAGGAGCAGACACACAGCAAAGAACTTTACACTAGTGTAACACGTGAATCTAGCACACTATTGATCAAAGGAAAAAAAAATCAGTGGCAAATTTACAGTTGTGTAAAAGTCATGTGTCTGCAGTCATCCTAGGGTAAACATTTACTCAACACCTGTTGTCCCATCATCTAGTGGCAAGGCAAGGTAATTGTACCAGCCTGGCTCCAAATAGCTGCTCCTCTGTCCACTTTAGACCCAGGTGTAATTTAAACACAACTATTGTGAATGACACCAGTGTATATGTATTATATATTCAAGTCCTAAATTTTTGGGAAGTGAATCTATTTCATCCATGCCAATTGCACCAAAATCTGAGTATACTATCCAACCCCCTTCAAGCTAACACCTTTTTACCTCTACTAAGCACTCAAAGCAAGTAGTGGCACTCTTGCTGATTTAACTACATTGTAAGAGATAATTAGATTTCAAATTGCATGACCAGTTTTGGTCCCAGGGAGAAAAACTAAGTCTCCTCACTTTTGATTCCGGTTTATTTAAGTATACAGTCTGAGAATGACAAATCATAGCCTCTCCCTTTTGCTGGAACAAGATTCAAAATATCTTACTGTAAGTGCCTCCTCTATGCATCGGTTTGTGAAGAAGCAGAATTAGGCTGGAGGTGATCCTTTATAATATTGTCTCCTACTCGAGAACAGGGCCTCAGCTTTTTTTGGAGCAATTATGGTAAACAAACTTTTGTGTATTGAGTCAAACTCTGGTTAAAATCAACTTCAGATTATACACAACTATCAGTGACTTCGACTTCAAGTAACAGAATATATGGCACATGTTCTTGATATGCTTACGACCTAATTTCAATAGGAGCAAAAGTAGAGCCTTAAGCATCTATACAGTGTCCCAAACAATCAATCGGTTTGTGACTGCAGTGAAGGTTCTATGCCTAAAAATTATCCTTATAATAAAGAAAATATATAGCAGAAGATGCTGCATGTTTCAGTTAGAGCTAAGCCACCCCTAGGTTCTGAACATTTGATGGTGCGCGTATAAACACCTCAAGGGCTTTCTGTTTATATAAACCTTATTCCAACTTCTTGAGAATGTGAACCAGTTGGAAAGCTACCAAAAGCAGGATTTTTTGTGAGATTCCCAGAGTGTGCTACTTTGGTGCAGCCAAAATTATCAGGATCTCAGTTTCACCTACAGTTCCCTAGAACTTCTGCTTGTGGTCCCGACCAGATCTAAGTAATGCAGAGTGGACCAAATATGAAAAAAAAATAATTAACGAAACTTTTTTGGAACCTCAGAAGGGGGTTGGTTCAAGTCCAGCTTGAGATGTAGGTAAAAGTTCAGCCCCACTCATTTTATAAGAATTTGCTTGCTCATATTTAATTTCATTATAACTCCAGTTCCTTTCTTCTATCTTGAAACTATTCTCAAACATAAAAGTAAATGAAACATGCAAACTATAAGAATAACCATGGAAGTAAAGTAAATTAAACTCGACAACAAGTAAATTGAGCACAAATGTGTTTATTAAATATATCTATATCTATCATAGATTTCTATTGCACCTTTTTTTTTTTAAAACTATGTTAAGAAACCTGTGCACCCATTACAATTACCGCACCCACACCCCTGCGCCCACTCTCAGCCCTTCCCTAACCCAAACACAGTCCCTTAGTCCAGGCTCTGATTTGGGGTTTCCCTTCTCAATTCATTCTCTGTCCTTGTTACTGTTGCTTCCACTGCTGCTGACCCTGTTGTTGTCCACCTTGCTGTCTCCAGGTCCAGTTGTGTCATTGTCCCCTTCATTCTCTCTGTCCACTTCACTTCCCAGGGGCACTTTGAACAGCCTGTGCCATGTGTTGCTTTTCCGGGTGGAGTTGGCTGTATCCTCTCTGTCCTCTCCCACTGCTTTCCAGTAGTAGGACTGGAGTTCGCTCACGAACATTTTAACACGGTCCATTTGCTCAAGCTTAGTGTGACTGTACATCAGGAGGTCCCTGCATCACCACAGGGTGCTTCTGATGCAGGACACAAACAGGTCAAAGTGGGTTGTCTGGGACCCCTGCTATTTAGTCAGGTGTCTGTACAGCACTACCTCCCTTGTCATCAGCCTGACTCCTATCACTTCTTCAAGGAGCTGGCTTACTTTTTTTCCCCACACTCCCTTGGCATAGGGATAGAGCCAAAAGAGGTGGTCAATGGTATTGCTCTTGTCTTGGCAGCTTGCCCTGGGGCAGCTGGGTCTCAACTCTCGTCTCGCTTTGTGCCTCCATGCCTTCACTGGGAGTACACTGTGAGCTATGAGCCAGTTCAAGTCTCTGTGGTCTATTCTTAGGTCTTTGTGGAAGATCCAGTACCAGATGGCCTGGCAGCCATCATCAGGGAGCAGCTCCACAGTTGATAGCCTGTCCCCATCTCTGAGTGCCTTCTGTATCTTCCTGTGGTTGGATATTGTTTCTGGGCTTTCACAAAGAGCCAGGTTTAATCTTTGGGGTTCTGGGGATGCTAACAACCAGAACCTGATCAATGGGCATCAAGTAGTGACAAACCCACCTATAGTCAGGGTGAAGAAAAGCAAATCTTTGCAGTTCCTCCAAGCTGAATGCGTACAGTTGATTTCTACAGCCCAAGACATACAGACAGGGCTGGTTAGAGAGGCAAAGGCCAGGATATCCAGCACATGCGAGTATTCAACACATTTCCCAGCATCCTTTGCCAGTAGAGCTTGCATAAGGCATGAACCAGAATTGGTTGTTTCTCTTGGCTGGGGATAAACTGTGTCTGCAGTGCAGCTGTTCCCGTCTGTGCAGTGTGCACCTCAGTTTCTACAGAAGTGAATGCAGCCGACAGTAGGGAGCAGTATGTAAATATGACAAGTTGTTACTACACACGGGGTGCATCTACACATCTCACTATGGTGACGTTACTGAGCCATGGTTTTGTATTTCCTTCTGGAAGTACTAAATCATGGTGCAGTAACTTCTATGCACGGCACATGGTTATTTTTAACAGCTACTTCGCCGTAGCGGCACACTATACCAGGGGAGCACGTTGCTATGGCAAAGTAGCTGCTGATCATGTGTAGACTCCTGCAGACATTACATTGCTGTAGTATGTTGCCATGGCAACAATGTCACATGTAGATGTGCCCACTCAGGACCATATTCTGATTTGGACTCCACTCTGCAAAGCTGCTACTGATTCCAAGGAACATATGGCTAGTAGACCAGACACAGAATACCAATGGGAACTCTTTTGTGGCTGGCAACAACATGTGGTCCTTATTGACATCAGAAAACCTTAAGAACAAGGAAGAAGCTTTAAAATTAATTTATTAATTTCTGTGATTAAGATAAGACCAGTTTCTACATTATATAATACATATATTATAACCAGCTGGCCATGGTGCACGACGTGACCCAAGCAGGAGGGCTAACAGTTAAATTTATTCTCCTCTTGTGGAGGCTGTAAGAGCCTGAATGTTATATGACATAGCCGAATTATTCATAAAGGAAGATTAGTACCCAGTGTACTGTATGATCAAACATTAGATCCAGGTTGTTCAATGGCTTGGCATTTGGTACAATGTAGGCTGGGCCAGCATGTTCAAAAATATATTGAGCATTTTTCAAGTTTCAAAGAATTAAAATAATTATCTCTGTTTGGTGAGCAGAGTAAAAAAAAATGGATTTTTCAACCTTGATGTTATCTGACTCAAACAAATAGCAGAGGAAATGAAGCTGTGGTTTGTTTTTTTTCCTCTTTTTGGGGTGTGTTGGTGAATGCTTACTGAGCTATTTGTTAACTTTTGGTGCTGTGAATATCTTAATGTATCCTACACACAAATGTCCACAAAACAGAGGCATCTTGGTCTGCTACACTAAGAATGACAGGGAGAACCCAACACTCCTGAGTACTGACCTTGATTCTTCCACTGACTCACTGCCTACTGTAACAGGGGGCCTACTCAGGGCTGATCTAACCGTTCCTGGGCTAACCATCTGCATTCTTACCCACCACACCTTGTTGTTAATTAGTTAACAGATGTTAGTCAAGTGGGAGGCTACCCATTTTTTGCCCCGATGCCAGGGGACGCTATCCACGGCTCCTTTCCTCCCCTACACCGCAGTCCAAGCCTTGCAGATGGCATCTAGGTGTTCTTTCAATCACCAGCCCCACACTAGGTCCCAGAATCCTTCTATCAGGACCCCTCCAAGATCCCTTCATTCAGGCTATCTAGCTCCCTGAAACTATTTTGCCTTCCCAAGTGTGGTCCCCCCAGGACCTTTGGCTACCAGCCCTAGCCAACCTCCAAGCCAGTCAGAACCCCAGGCCCTCAGCTCTTGGGCATCCCTCACAGTGGGCCCCTGGCCCTTTTGACAATCCTGGTCCTGGCCCAAGGGTACTCTCTTGATCAGGTCCAAGTCTCTATCCCCTCTCTCACTCAGGGTCTACTCTCCAGGCCCTACAAACAGCAGGGTTCCCCACCCAGCTGTGGGGGCTAGGGGTTAAGGCACCCCAACCTACCTTTCACTGGGGTGACCACTGGCCTGGCATTTCCTGGGGGCTCCCTCACCACTGAGAGCCCCACCAGGTCATCCACTCCCAGCAGGGTGCAGTTTTAGGTCATGCCCAGGACTAAAGCCTCCTGACCATCCCCTACAGCTCCTCCCTTACCTCCAGATGTAGCTCTGCAGCCCTCTAGCCAGGTGATATTGTTGCCTGGCCTCCAACTGCTAAACTGCGCTGTTTATATGGGCAGCCCCTGATCCCAGAATGGCTGCCCTAATCAGGCACCTGGCAGCTGCCAGCTCCAGGGCCTTAAAGTGGCAGGCACAAGCAGTGCCCTGCCACACCTACCCCTAGGCAAGTCACTTCAAGTTGATGTCTATTTGAAATCTTGCAGGTATAATCTCTCAGTGTTTTAGGGTGACATCATCCCCTCTGCTCTTGACTACAGAGGAGATGAAAGAAATGGGAAGCCTGCTATTTTTCCCAAACTTCTGTAGTGCGGGGGGAGGGACTGAGCCCAAACATGCCTTCCCTGCACAGGAGTTGCTGTGTACTCATCCCATGTGTTTCATACTTCTGATGTTTGTGGCAAGGGTGCCAAGTAGGGAGGGGTTTCCTTCCCTGAATGGTGAGTGCTGACCCTTTCACCCTGGCTCTGTGGGAAAGACACCACTGGACTTACCTTCCAGTTTCCCCAGTATATTCAGTGGAAATAATAAGAGTTACCTAAATCCTGGCGCTAACAGCTTAATATCTGATACCCAAAGACATGGAGTGTGTGCAAAGGAAAGAACCCAACCCTGCATATGGCTTACGCTGGGGTCAATGTAAGCAGGACTCATACAGGGTTATTTCACTCTTAATTTCAGCTAAGGTTTTTTTTTGAGGGGGGTGGAGGGAGGAGGAGGAAGATAGGGGGATGCTTTGCTTAAAACTTATCCAGTCACTACTAGTTGATGTTACCTGCTTAATAACACTTTGCTGTTAGATAGACATCTCATTCTGTCTGCTCAAAGCACTTATATCCATTAGTTGGTTCTGACACACAAGTCACCACTACAAAGGCTAGGCACCTAAATGCCTCTGAGGACCTGGGACTCCGGCCCTTGCAGGACTGGATGCTTTGTGTCTCACTCTTATCTCTGAAGCTGGCACAGTATTCAGTGAGCGTGGCCTTTCTGTGGATTTGTGGAAAGACTGAAGCAGGGCAGAAACTGGGCCTCTGGATTAGTTTCTTTGAGATGATACAGGGCCAGAGTTAAGCCTGTAGAAGTCAATGAGCAAACTCTCTTTGGTTTCAGGAGCACAATTTTCCCCACAGTTTTTGAACTCTGTAAATTAAGGCTGCTTTTTTCTTTTACCCTTTTTGACTGTTTCTTTTTGCTAAGGTACCTAATTTGGCTTTTCCATCATCTACCCCAGAGACCTCATGAGGACAGGATCATAGCATGCAGGCTCATTTTAACACATTTAGTCTAGTTTGCTTAGCAAACTCTCTATTTACAATCCAGGATTTTACAGCCAAGCTTTGAAATAAAGATATGAGAAGCAGACATCTTTTTCTGCTCAAGTATATCTACCTCAGACCACCTGGAAGTCAGCTGTCATGCTACTTTAATGTAGCCTTTGCAAAGACATAAATGTATAGACTGGCAAATCTATAAATCTCCACACCAAGTTCATTAATTAAAGAAACTTATTTATTACCAGTTTGATCTGGTATTGCAGTGGTTTTAATAGAAGATGTTTTGTCCAACAGCCCCTGCTACAACATCCAGTACTGCTAAGTTACTGGATGCTACAGCATTCGATACTGCTGACTCAGGCCTGAAAAACAGCCATAAGTGATACAGAACTTATTGTACAGTTATTCAAGTTATTCAGTTACACCTCTTCATTTCTGAATTTTGATCTCACCACATTTCTCCTAATTGGTAGTAAAGCTATTGTTCAGAATTATGTTTTTTATTGTAGGCAAATTGTAAACTCTCACTGCTACTTGACGAATGTAGAACACTAAATGAAAATGGCTGTTCACATGACAGCGGTCCATTTTTATGGCTCTGAAAGTCTAATAACAGAATTTCCATTTTTTCCATTGGAATTACCTTAATTAGATGGTAAGATCCTTGGGGCAGGGTGCTTGGTTATTTTCCTGCCTTGTGTAAATAATAATAATAGTTTTCTGTATGCTCTTTCTCTTATGTTTATTTTAGTTTACTTTAGTCTAGCATCCTTTTGTCCATAGGCAACAAAGCCAATTTGGTCACTTTAAGCTAACTGCTGTATTAGTAAAACACACAGCAGATGTCAGTGCATTACAGATCTTGGATAGGAAATAACAAAATAGATTATAAATGAGAAAGCTAAACTAAAAGCAGAGTTTGCAGGCAAATGTAATACTTGAAAGTTATCTGAAAACTAGCCCCACCGTGCTTGACTTTGTCCTTTCTTAATGTGAATTTTGCCTATCTTTTTTTGCAGTTTTTACAATTCCTCATTGTGAAGTAATTTTTCAAGTAACTACTGAATTTTCTTACCCAAATCAGTTTTTTAAAGGAGTGCAGTATACTCCTAACCTGCTTGAAGGGTTGAAGGGAAGGATTGAAGAGAAGGATTTTTCTCTGTTGGCCACAACTCAGCAATTTACTGAGTGGAATAAACCAGAAAGTAGGGCTGCGATTTGCTTTGTTCTGTAACTAGAGATTCTCTCCCCACATTGGGGAAGCCTTCTAAGGAAAACATTTCCCTGACTTGGGTGTCTTTGGTAAAGGGTCATCTAAAGTCAAGTTATGCATACCTTAAAACAGATCTAGGACCAGATCCTGCTTCCATTGATTGTAATAGAGTAAGGGGAGCAGCCCAGGGACAGAAAAGAGACCCAGTGAAAAGCATCCCTTGTTTTCCCCAGCACAGAGAGAGTCCTGCAAAAACAGTCTCTCTCTCCTCAATGATCTGCACAGATGAAGCAGTGTGAATGCATAGGGACTCTTCTGAGATAAGCCACATTTTCAGGAAGCCTAGGACATACACCTCAGTCCAGGGGGCTTCCTTACTTTGTACACCCAGTTTCCCCACATGACACAGATCATTGTCTGGAAATGAAAAGACATAGCTACAGAAATCCTCCAATATGCAACTGCCTCTCAGGAAACTGCAGAGGGATTTTTTCTGAGAAGCAAAGCAGAATGTTTATCTTTCTTATCTCAAAAAGGAAACCTATGGGAAACTGTATGCCATATTCTCCACTGGTCTCCTGTCATATAATTATAATGCATTACATAAAGCAGACAGCTTTTGCAAAATCAGTTAAGTCTAATGAGAGGACAATCCCTTATTAAAGGGTGTTTTGGCTTCCTTTCCAAATGTTATGAGTCTCATCTGAGTATTCCTTGGTATAAAAACAATACATGAGCTAAATGTTTGGATTAGGAAAACACAATGCACCATAGTGTCCCGTGGCATTAGGGGAATAATTGTTGCACACGGCAAATCTTTTTTTTCCCCAAGTAAGGAACCCAGGCCAGATTTTTTTTCCAACTTCAAAGCAGGAACACAGTAGGGCCTTTCCCACTGCCAAATTGCTCAAGTGAAAAAAAACTATTATTTTTCCAATAAATGCTTGGGATAAATTCAAGGTTTTAAAAAAAGGAAAACATGCTGCAGTTCACTTCTAAATTGGAGGGGGATATATTAGAATCTTAGAGGATCCAAGTATTATTTTGGGGAAAAAAATTATACACAACAACATAATACCTACCTGTTCTTGCTGTGCAGGAAATCTGATAGTTTGTAGAAATTAAAGGATTTTAAGTTGTTCATGTTATCCATTATCAAGGTCAGCACAGGTTATACAGATGAAGCATCTTACATTGGTGATCAGTGTGTCCACTACATTCCGCCAACAGAATTTCTCCTTCTGTTACCGAACCCTCACAGAGTTTCTTTAAACGTCACCAAACTAGATGGGCCAGATGTTCCTTTAATGAACCCTGTGATTAATGAAGATCCCAGGAAGAAGATATAGAATATGCATAGGAAGAGGGTTCCCAATCCAGCTGTCTAAGGTGTATATATATGTGGGAAAAGTTTGGCTCAGGGAAAGACATTCAAGAGCTTAGTAATTAACAAATAAGGTCATATTTTATATATTTTAACAAGCCTTCAGCACCAAAACCACCCCATTGTTCCTCCTAGGAAAGAATCCTTAAAATAAGTCAGGATACACTGATTTTGATGCCTAAATGGGAGGTGAAGTACTCTGAAAACGTGTCCTATATAGGATCTTTTTTTCCCCCTTTTTTTACAACGTGTGGCTCTTAAGGTTTTTCTCATCAGGACACTCAGGATAATGCTTCTGAATTAAACTTTAAAGTGGGTTAATTAAATGGTACCAAATGTTTGAATATTTTAATACAGAATTAAAGTGACATTCCAAAATTAATTAAGATTAATTTAATTAAGACCACTTTAATTTTAAAGATGAGTATCTATGCAGGGATTTAATGGAGTTTACTTAATCCACTTAACATTCACACATTTAGTTAATTTGGATAAACTTTCTTGAATGTCTCTGTGTGGACAAGCACCAGAAGATATACAGGCAATTCCTTGAATTAAACAGACATTTTATTTTTAATGAAAAATATTAAAGTATGTTTATTTAGTAAATATATATTTAATAACATTTAACAGTTTTGGCAAATATCAAAGCACCACACACTTCTGTCAAGATGCAACTTTTGCCAAATTTAATAATACAATTTTAAAAAGTGTTTTGTTTCTTAACCAAATGACCACACTGGTAGGGACTGTTGTCAGATTATTGTTCCCAGTGTTTAATAACCCACATAAACCATGCAAGCTACCTAAGAATTTTGCTTCTTAAATGCTGATAGCAAATATCTCAGTCTACTGCAGTTATGGAAAATTGTTTGGGACTGTAAACAATTTGTCTATTATTCTGTAAACCTAATCCAAAGTCTGCTGGAGTCAGTGGGAAGACTTACATTAACATAAGTGTGTTTTAGACCAGGTCCTATGTCAAAAAATCAAGTGGGTGTTGGCCTGTGTGAAATGAAATAGGTGGTCTCACTCCATTTGCCAAAACGAAACCTGTCTTTAAAACTGGAACCAATTAACCTGCTTGCTTCCTCAAGGTTTGGTCAAGGTATTGTGAAGATGGGAAGGCTTGCACTAGCTGCATGTGGTGTTTTATAGAAAAATAGATTACTTCACTCCTCAGAGGGTGCATCTGCACATGCGCCTGACTGTGCAATTGTTACTGTACAGTCCTGCTTGTGCACAGGTCATTTCCAACCCCACTACGCAGTAGCAATGAGCTACTCTGCAGTAGCTTGTTGCAACTGTGCAGTAGCGTTGGTGTCATGGTTCATGCCTGCCGAAGCTACATCACCGTAGGGATGAGCTACATTGCCGTAGCATCTTGTGTAGATATGCTCAGAGTTCTTCATCAAGTATTACATTTATGAAATTTCTTTCAACTAGGAATTTTCTTCAGCGTAAGACAGTCTCTTTCAGTGCCTCTCCTTCCTTTCAGAAGTTGTCTATTTTTGAATAAGCCAGCGATGCCTAACTATTAGACATATTCCCTATTTGCTAGTTGACTTCTGGTTTAGGTGGTACATAAAATCCATAATGCATGAGGTACTTCTAGTGACGTACAAGTCCTTATAGTGAAGTACTGCAATAGTAATAGCAGAAGTAAGGGTGTCCTCAAGATAAGATCAAAATATTCATTGTTTATACTTCAGCATTAATCATGTCTTGGATTTCAAGAACATTAAGATATAACAACACAAGACACATTTGCTCTTGCCCTGAAGCTAGTGATATCATTTTGCCATCTTTGTTCATTTTTATTATGATAATAATAATAATCATCAGTATTAGATAACAAATAGGAATGATTTTCTGTTGTTACTTACATCATGTCAGAATAACTACTGGGTGAGCTCTTATTGAGGCTAAATTTTCCCTGAGGTAGATGTTATCAGGTCTACAAGATCAGACTCCAAAAGGGTTTGACTTAGTTTTATATTCTTTTGAATGTGCAGCCATTATCAATATCTGAAATGAATCATGCGCTGAAAGGCTTTAAAGCCCCAATAATAATGCCATTAACGAGATCAACACAAACAGCACAGCAGTTCACAAAACAGTCTGACTTCCACAACTCCACTGGCTACTTCATTTAACAACAAAACAAAGAACAAAAGAATGGGATGTATTAGTCACTTGTGTTATTGGTAATACAAAAATTAGTAGACCAGATGTACTGTCCTTGCTCTAGCAAAGTTCCCAGTTATTTCAGTGGCAGCAGGATATTTGGACAGAAAAAAACTTGATTTGTTACATTATAACTTCAGTGTTTATTGGCTTATTATAGCTATAAAATTACCTATGATCAAATGCCTTTTTTCACTTATTTAGAAATGCTTTTCAGAAACAAACATTTATTTTGTCTTAATATTTTATGCGTTGTATTGCCATTGTGTTTTATTGACTTTATTACTGGACTTTAACTACTCAGATCCCATTTACGGAGTACTGGAGTAAGGTGATAGAGGGTCAAACACTGTACCTTAGATCTCATTTGGCAATCCTGTTTCTTATTTGATTAAAGGGCTATACATAGAAAATGTCACTCTTGAAGTTGTTTTTGTCTCTTGAATAAGTAATTACAAAGGAAAATCTTTGTTTCAAAGTCTGTACATATATAACATGAGAAAAATATTACTATACTTTTCAGTTTAGTGTGCACAGGAAACAATTTCTAAGATGCCGAAAAATCACTTACCTGATGATTGCTCATGCTTCCTGCTTTTTCTGACTGGGCTAACTGTCAAAACCAAGAGAAATGCTCTCTCCAACTCAACAAGACCCAGAAAGCCATATAAAAGCACATCACAAGAATTTCTAATACCCTACAAACAACTCACTGAGATGCTTTAGGGCAAGGGCATTGTAAAATCAGATCCTCCATAATAAGTATCAATATCATATCTATTACTTCAAACTGTCTTAACTTGATCAAACAGTCATCCAGTCATCATAGGAGAAAGACTGTTTGAGTCATCTCAATGTTTTGTGTCTCATGTTATCCTAACATGGTAATCTAATTATAGAAAATAGAAAATTCACTCTTAATGATCAAAGTGTCATCTCTATCAAGAACAAGGACTTCAGTACAGACCTTCTATCAAATGGTTAATTGCATGAACGGCAGCAAGGTGAATATTGCTATTACTTTACAGTACACTTTACAGTAGTACTTAGGAGCCCCCATCCTGGACCAGGGAATGCAACGTGGTGGAGGAGAGAGGGTAGTATCAAAAAGGCATGTTTGTGCAGTCACTATATCAGCAGATCCCTGTTTAATAGTAAACAGGAATTCTCAGATGAGAACAAAAAGTAAAAAACCCAAACTGATAGATTGTTCCTACTGGCATGCACATATTCTCTCTCTCTCCCTCTCATACACAAAGCTGAAAACACAGGCTGCCTATACACGTGGTTGTGGGGGGGCGTGTTTTAATAAGAGTAGTTTCCAGACATCTGCTGTAATGAAAATGGGTCACCATCATGTGTATTAAGCCCCTGCGTATTTCAAAATGTCACGGGATACTTCATCTAAATCTCATCAAATGAGTGGCACCCCCACAGCCACTTTAAAATACACGGGGGCTTAATATACATAACGGTGAGGTGACACTGAAGCGTTCCAGTTAGAACATGGCTGAACACATCCAGAGGCGCGCAGAAGAAAGGAGCTTCGGTCCCAACATTCCAAAACGGAATCTTTCTGCAGGTCAAAGAACCGTTCCGATTCCCTCTGCAGAGTCTTCCGCTGTGTAAAATACACCTGCTTGACTTCTTGCTAACTACAACATTTGACAACCCCATATCCCAAAACCAGCATGGACTTCTGTAGTAAGATTCTGTCTATACTGAAACCAATGGGAATTTTGCTATTGACTTCAATAAGGCCAGAAATAGACCGTCAGATTAGGAAGGTACTCCTGTGGTCATCAATAACTGTAGTTATAGCATTCATCAGGGCCTGCCAGTGTTGCTTTTGCTGCTCAGTCTCCTCAGGAGTTCATGATACTGAGCCAGCAATGTCTGCAAAGTGACATCCATGTCCAGATCCATAGTAGTTATTGGTGGTGAAAGATCTGGGTCACAGTCACATTCACTGGTGGCAGGCAGCACAAATGCAGTGAAAATTCAGGCAGGTAGTGAGGGACCCAGTTTGCATGGTGAATCGCACAAAGATCCTTCCCACACAAATTTTACCATGCACCCACAGTTTGAAAAACTAGTATGTGCTTTACCTGGCGCTGATGAAGTCAGGGGAACCTATGTACACTTGCCCAGCTCCAGGTGTGCTGGTACATGTGCTCTCTCAGTCTGCTTGCTAGTGGAAGCATGGTGGTGCATTTAGTCACTCTAAATCCACTTTGAAGGGCCACAACTTCTTTACTGCATGATAAGTCATGGCACAACCAGCCATGTAACAAGTGCAACATTTGCTTATAGCGTGGTAAACCATGACCACAAGGAATCATTAAATTATCAGAAACAGAGACCTGCCAGCAACAAATATTTCACTTTAAATATTCTAATAAAAGATCTTATTAGGAGGAAACAGGAATTTCTGGATAAAGGTTTTTATTTTGTTTTGGTTTTTAACTTGAAAAATAGAATAAACCAGATTTGAAATACTATGGTTAATAGGTTTTTATTTCAAACTATGGATTTTGTTTTTAAGATGGGATTAAAAGCATCTAGATAACTCATGTTCATTGAAAGTCAACAATATTCATTCTCTTTAAGTCACTTATGCAGTTTTGATATTTTTTCTTGAAAAATAATAGCCTATGATGTTAAGTCAGTGATTCTCAGTCAGGGTGCTGCAGCACTCGGGGGTGCCTTGAGAACCTTTCACGGGTGCTTTACAATGTTAGCACTGTTAGATGTGCAAACATAGTCCACAAGATAAAACTAGAGAGTTTAAATAAGAATCCACAGTGTTAAAAGCATTCTGATCTGATTTTTCCAAGTTCTTTGCAACAAAAAAATTGCTCTATTATTTTTGCATAGGCAAAAAGTGAGTGAAAACTAAGAGATGGCATTTTCTAAGGGATGCTTCAAGTCTACTGAGGGGCACCTCAAGCCTAAGAAGGTTGAGAAGCACTTTGCTAGGTAGACAGAGAGCAAGCTTCCAATACCCATCTATCTGTGTGTATTATTTTGAGATGGAGAGGTACACCAAGTGTTTCTCTATACTACAAACACAAAAGTTTACCATCTCTATCACTTAAAAAATCCTTACCAAGGAGGCTTTCAAATTAAACCAAAAAAGAGGGTCTCTCTCTCATGCTTAGTGAGCTGGGAAAGTGTATTTCTGTAGCTTTATAAAATTTTAAACTTGTGGCTGGTTTTGGGTTTCCTTGCACACTGGATCCAGCTGCCCTCTCCTGCTCTGGTGTTTCCTAGGGAGACCCAATTATCATCACCTAATTAGTGACAAAGGAGAGAAAGATTTCCTGTCAGACAGAAGTCTTTGAACAATTCAATATGGTCTCTTAAAGATGTGCATCCAGGATTTACAATACATCAGGTTGATTCATATGTCAGAAAGCTTTAGTTTTATAAAGCCAAAAACAGTTGAAAAGAGATTAAACCTATTTATCACTGAACATGTTATAGGTTTGTAGGAGGTTAAATAGTTAAGCTTTTATTAGTAGAGACTCCAATCTTAACAATAAAAGAACAAGTATTTTCCCTATACCTAGATATAAACATATATAGAATAATGAGCTAAGGTTAGTATTAGTAATATATTGTGGCTCCAGCAGTGATCTCCATGTATTTAAAACTCAGTGGTAACTATACAACATAAAGATATCTAGAAAAAAATTAAACAACCATGCACTGAATGGTCTTTTAAAATGTAAGAGAAAGGGGTTTCAAACCCTAAAGCTTTCTTTTTATAAACCAAAAAGTAAAGAACCACCCCAGTTTTCCCTGCTGTAAATGATTTAGCCTTTTCAAAACAATGTTCTCCATTTGCCTTGACTGATTTTTTTTCACATATGTCCCCAACACATATTAATAATGTACGAATGTAATATATCCTGTTTGATATAACAGATGCTGAGAGGACTCATTACTTACACTTTCCAGAACCAGCACTGCAACTCTGTAGCACCCTCCGCAGACTCTGCCCCTTCCGATATCCCAACTATATTTTAGTCTTAAATGATTTGTAGCTTTTGAACAGCTCCTGAAATATAAAAAGGGAGATCTAGAAGGTGGGATAGTTTTCTTTTATTCACCCAAATGGATCAGTATTAATAATTGTTGAATTATAGTTAAGGTCTGGTCTTGCCACCACTGGAAGCCCAGAATACGCTGCACCTCAGAGCTGAAGTCAATTAAGTCTGTGGAACTCTCCACAAAGCCTCAGTGACCACCCCTCTCCCAGCCATAACACCACCAAGAAGGATTTGACAAAGGGACACCACTGTGGCTCCACAAGTAAAAGCTGTACCTTACACTCCTGCTGTGGCATGAAACACTAGTGGAGAAGTTGCTAGGAGCTGAAGTGCATCAGGAAAATGTACAGGCACCATATCCAGCACTTTTAGCATTGAAAACAAAACTGATTTTCTTTTCCAGTGCAGTCCCAACAGATGCAGAAAAAATGCTAACTTGGGTTCATTTCTTTAGATGCTGTTACAAACAATTCCCTTGAACTCTTGTTTAAAATTAATTGTCACAGGTTTTGAATCTAGAACAAATTTAATCTCACACCAGAATCATAAGGAAATAGATTGGGGGCAGCAGAGACACGGGTAGATGAGAGGATGGAGGCAGAGGACTGTATCTGCTCTCTGAGCACAAAAACTTTTTCAGTTTTCATTTACTTGGAAGCTTTTTTGTCCTTTAGTAACATTTTCTGATTATCTGGTTTTCTTCTTACTCCTCAGTTTCTCTCATTCTGACCTTCTTCATTTTTTTGATCAGCCTACGGCCTCCTGTCCATCTCTCTTCTCTCCTATCCACTGTGTTCTGAATGCACTTGTCACCATAGAAGGCAGGTGCCCCCCTCTGTAAGTCTCTCTCCTTGAATTTCAACAATTAACAATAAACACACACATTCCCTTTTCTCTGAGTGGCTTTGCCTCTTTTTCTCCCTTCCCGATTTCTCAGTTACTAGTGAACCCTTTTTTCATACCTATATCTTTCCTCATTCATTCACTTTATCGCATTCCTTTTTTTCTGATCTCTCACTCTCTCCAAATCACATGCTTGTGATGCTGCAGGAGATAAAGGATGCCTGTCCTTAAGGGTGTAACTTTATCAGCAAAGCTAAGGGGGAAGGACCACAGACCTCAGTGTATTAAAGCTCTAATCCACACCTCCCAGGAACTCTCAGCAGTGCTTCTCCATCTCTTCCTTGTACCAGCAAAAATACTCAATGCACCTTCTTCTCCCAAACAATCCCAGCCTCTGCAACTTCTCCATCTACTGTGCCAGTTTCTCCCATGTTTTGCCCTCTCTCCCTCCTACTGCCCCCCTCCCACAAGAAATCTTCCATCTTCCTCAGAGAAGTGTAAGAAAACCAACTGTGATCTGTTTTGTTGGTACTTTCTCTATCTAACCTTTTCCCTTTTGGGAGAAGATGGCTAAAACACTCAGAGATTATTCCCTAGTTTTTTTTGTGATAAAAAATAGAAAAAAAAAATCTTTTTTTCTTTTTTAAAATAAAACTGCTTTTTTGATAAAATTCTTAAGGCAGAAACATTCTGACCAGCCCATGAGACCCAGCTGAGGAAAAGCTGGTGTGGTTGGATGGCTGCTGTACTTTGACAGACCCAAGCTTCCAGGTCAAAGACGAAGAGTCAAGGGAGAGGTAGGGGTTGTTAGAGGTGACATTCAGCCACTAACCCATGCCCTGGCAGCTGCAGTGAACTGAGCACAGCTACAGAATTGGGCCCACTTTGCACAAGTGCAAATGCACTAAAGCACAAAGTAGTGCAAAAATCAGACCTAACTGGTACAGCTTCATTTATCAGCTACAGCTTCTTTTTAATATAAACCACTTCTTGTGGTTTTAAATCTGGGCTCACTTCCAATCAATGGAGATCTTTATTAAACGTAATTGCTTCTCCCTGTGGCTACAACTTTTAATTAGTAAACATCAATATGCACTTCTGTAGCATTTTTTAATCTGAAGATTTAAGTTATTTAAGAACATCAGCTTTCTCAACACCTCTGTAAAATAGCTAAATACATGGAGGGTTTGGCTGATTCACTACTAAATACAGCACTGTATAACAGGCAAAGAAAAAACATAGTTAAGAATACCACTTGTACATTAATTCAGACCTGCCAATGTAAGGACATGGGTGTGCTGTGACCACTGTCTATCCTGACCAACACCTTTTTTTCTCATTGTTTCCTTGTAGTCTTCCAGCTATTTACCTGTATCCATTCACTGTCTCTGGTATTGGATTCTAGGCCAGCAGCAGAACTAGGGTGGGATGTGTGGAGCATCAGCCCTGGGCATCAATTCAGCAGAGGCTCCAGAATGGCTCCCTGTCCCCAGACTTCTTTGCCATGGAGATGCCACTCTGCAATGCCTCTACAAGCCACAGGAGCTGGACCAACACCACCCTGTACCCAGAAGTGTATCTGGGAGTGGATCGATGCCAAAGGTGCTAACTTTTATTTTTTTTGGGGGGTGGGGGGGCATGCTAAGATGAGGGACAAATGGAAAGTTGTACAAATTTTAGGTGGCAGCCCTTTTTCCGAGGGGGGCCGGGGCTCTCAGGCCCCCATGTACTCTGATTTTGCCAAGTACATGGTTTTGCCACAGGAGGCACATCCCTTCCCCTGTGGGCTGTGGAGGGAGAGAACACAAGTACAGGCCCCCAGGGAGCCTACTGTGCTGCTTGTTTCTCAGCAAAAGCAGCAGCAGTACAAGGCTGGGCTGCTGCAGCTTCCATCTGAGTGAAGAGAGCTTGTCAGGTAAGACTCAGCTTCCTCTGCCCCTCCACTGTTCAGCATAATTCCTGTTCCCCTTGCCTCCCTGCCGAATGCCCTGGGCACTGAAAGGGCTCCATAAAATCTTGGGCACCTCCTATAAGTTGTCTCCACTGACAGAAGTTCTCAGAACCTAACAGAGGGCACTAGCATTTTATAAGAATGGACTGTTAGACAAGGAAATAACTAACCAAGAACAAGGGTTTTAAATGGCTTCATATTGTATGGTCTTTCCTTATAAATAATACCTATGTGATACATGCATTAATAAAGAGTTGGTTTTCTCTTGCCTTTTCTTAGTGAAGTGTAATCAATGGGTCAGATTCACCATTTGGGTTCCAATAATGGAAGGGACAAGAGAGTTTGGTGGCAAAAAACTGAACTCAAGTGGAAGCACCATGTATACCACTAGCAGGGGGCTGGCTTGGGGCTGGTCACTACATTGGCTCACCTAACTGTCTAAGGCAATCCACCCTGCCTTTCCTGCCACACCCTGAAGTATCAAAGTAGATGGAAAAATGTGGGAGGCTGCCCATTTAATTGCCCTGATGCCAAGGGCAAAATACATGGCTTCGAACCTCTCCTTATACCATGCCCCATGACTTGCAGATGGCATCCAAATCCACTACTACTCCCCCATTGCTGGGCTGCACTCAGCCTCTGGCCCAAACTTGGCCTCAGGCATCTTCAGACCTACCTGGGCCACATGCCCATTCACTGAGGGGGCCTCAACCCTGCCCCCTCCACCAGGGCCTCTATCCTGACCCTCATTGGGCTGTTGGGCCTTACGCCTCCTTTGAGCCCCAGGTCTCATTCTGTGGGCCCCTTCTATCAGTCTGGATCCTGCCTCAGGCCCCACTTAGTGGGCCTGGGCCCTATGTTTTTCTGTCGGGGTGTGCTCCCCTAGCCTTTCCCCACACAGGGTCACCCATAAGGCAGCAGAGGCTGAGGCTTTCTGGTGCCCAATACTCTCCTTTCACTAGGGAGGCAGAGATGTGGTATTTCATAGAGAATGCCCTGTAACAGCAGCCCCACCATACCATCCATACCACCTGGTTGTTCCCCAGGACCAGGGACCACCTCCATCCTCATAGTTCCTGCCCCTGATCTCCAGATGTTCTGGGAGCAGACTCCTTTGGCCATGCAATGCTACTCCAGTGGCATCCCTGCAACAGCTGTCAGCTGTGCTCTCAGGGCCTGGTCTTATACCCAGACTCCCCAGCATCTCCACCAATCAGGCAGGTTCCTGACCATCATGTGACTGCCTGATTGAGTCAGCTCCCACCTGCAGGCTGTTCTGCACCCTGGTCAAACTCTTAAAGTGGCAGGCACAACCTGTGCCCTGCCACAACTGCCCACACTACTTGCTCTGCTAGAGAGCTTGGAGTTTACCTACACAAACTACAAAGGAGGTGGAGCCATTTAAGGAAGGGGTGGAGCCAGATAAGATGACTCAGCACATTTCCCAGGGATTTCCCTTGCCAGGTTTCCTGTGGAGCCCTGGAGATGTAAAAATGCTCTTTGTGTTGTGTTGGCCTGTGGTGATATTAGAACTTTGTATCTGCCTGTGACGAACTCTTGCTTGGGCACTACTGTCTTCTGTGACAGAGAGGAAATCAAATCCATTGTTCTTACTTGAAATTATATGTGAATTTATTTAGTTATTTTCTAACTTGAGACCAGACCAAAAAATTAATCTGACCTAGGTAATTAAAACAGGTTGATTCAAAGTCCATCCTTACTTCTCAAAGGTGCCATAAATTAGATCCTGTAACCTTTAGGAATAAAAATAAATTTGCATGATTAGTGAACAGCATCACACAGTGGAGTCAGGATTGCTTGTATGAATAGGAGTTATAGGACTGGACATTATATCTGCAAGAGTGGAAATATAATGAGATTAAAAATTGATAAGGAGATCATAGTTAAACAAAGATGTTTGCTTAATTTAAACACACAAGTCCCATTCAACTTATTCTACTGTTTAATTCCAATATATTTTTTAGAGAAAAGTAAAAGGGAATGTTTGGCACTTCTGTTTGGCATGCCTATGTTCCATGGTACAATGAGACTTTTTTAAAAGGTCTTACACAAGTAATGATGTAAAGCTGTGCTTTATTTAGGCTAAGGAATGCAGCATTAAAACCAGGTTTCTCTGCAGGACATCTCCAGGGGACCCAGAGCAAAGCATTGTGCAAAGTGCTTCCTGTAGTCTGCTGTTTCTCCTGGGAGGGGATTAATCTTAGGGACCTAATTCCATTGAATGTCCTGTTTTTCTTAGCTGTCCACAGAATTGGTTTTCTGTAGGGCACCATCATCTCATTAACTTAAATCAATCTTATCATTTACTTAGACACGCTATGTTATGAAATACAGATATGATAGCATGTTTTCATTCTGCATAGTTGAACTGTCCTTCCCCACAGTGCCATCAGGATGGCACTGTGAGCAAAATGTTTAATGTAGGCATGTTGCCAGCAAATATATATCAGTTTCCTGTCACTTCATGGACTCTTCATAGCAACTTGCTTGAAAAGAGTGAAGACATTCTATCGTTTAATAACAAACAGTGTAACCTTGCAAATAGCAACACTTGGAGATTCCTTTAGTATTTATATTTTTTGACCCCAAAAGGAAAAAGAATTTACCATACACAGAATGGAAAAACTGTGTGCTAATTTCACTTATCAAAGGAGTTTGAACCAAGGAGTCTGCCACTAATAACAGTGTGTTACAAAATATTCCTAAACAAAACATGGATTACTGTATTTTAGTACATGCTGACACATAGCTTTAAATGTCAGTATTTTCACAATGTAATTTATATCAGTTCCCAGCTTCCAGCTATTATGACATCACAGGATGAGTTCAAAGTAACTTAGTTTTCTGCTGTATAAAAACAGTGTGGAGATAAAAGCAAGTTTCAGCTTTGTAAAATAAGAAAATTAAATGATTAAGTGCTGCATTAGCCAAATGGGTCTATGAAAGGAATATGCCAATCAAAAGATCACAACAGTTTATAGTGGAACCGTATCAATAGTGGAACAATAACTAGACATTTAATGTTTAGTGTCTTAAAACTCTCCTTCAAATTTAATTTCAGCTAAATCTTGTGACTTGGGATATGGTAAAAAAATATGCACATAGCCACTGTACGGAAAAGCTTGAAGAGGTAGAATAATTCTTGTTATACACAAAAGCTTGAAGAGGTAGACCTACTCACTACAGTTTTTAATAAAGAGCAGCAATCTGCTCTGCATGTAATATGTCATCTGAAGATACCACGGGAATTCAGAAAGGATAGGAGAAAATGACAATGTTCTCTATATTTATAAATAAAATAAATAAATACCAATCACATGGCTTTCAGCATTAAGTTTTCTGTAAATCTTTCAAAACTTTTTTGACCCTGCACTTTGTGCTCTGGAGCTTATCAATGACACCAGGGGTCAAAAGTGTTAGTGCGACTAAAATTACTTGGACAAAGCCAGAACCAGGTCAGATCGCCATGGGATAGTCCCAGAAGGCCTCCTGTAGGCTGCTGCCACCAAGGAGTTCTAAGGAAAAGAAAGGAAAGACCCTGAATCAAACATCCCAGAAAATTCACAAGCAAATGTGTTATTAATCAAGGAAAATAAAAACAAAGTTTATTAAAATGCCTTGTAATAGTACATTTCAAAACAACACAAAGACATCTTATGTGATGACCATTTTATCACTGAGGCTTATTCCAGTTGAGTTACATTCTTCTAACCCAAAGAGCCACAAGTGTGCCAGAAAGGAAAATAAACACTGGAATGATGTGTGCAGTCACACATCTAATTTGACGATTGATCTCACAATTTAAATAGACATTTTTCCACATAAAATAAATTCAGGAGTATATATCAATGGCACCACAAATAAATAAAATCAAGGCTTTAACAATTTACAAATCTATTACTATTTTTAGAGGAGTTGTTAAATTCTGACTGTTCAGTGCAGAAATAAATATAATTGTGTGATAATCAAGTGTTGAAAAATTTAGAAGAACAGGCGGCAGAATAAAATTAACAGATCTCATTTATTTCAGGGTGGGTGGGTGGGGGAAGATCTCTAGCTGGTATAAATTTAGATAGCTCCATTGATTTGACTGGGCCAAAGAAAATCAAAGGAGTTATGACAATTTACATCAACTGGGAATTTGTCCCCACATTTACTTGAAAGCTGTGAGCCAAATCCTTGCTGCCATAGCTCCAGCAAAGCCAAAGGAGTGACAGTAGTGTAAGATTTAGTTAGCCTTTTATATTCCAAATCAACATCAAACAATGGGACTCACTTTGTTATTTCTTATCATTGAGAATAGTCCCAATATCAATGGGAACAGGATTGCATAGATTGGACCCAGTTTCTATACTAAAAAAGCTAATATTTAGAAAGATCTGAACTGTGTCTAGTTTTTTAAGTTAAAGCGGAGGTCAAAGTTACAATTTTATCAGTTACATTTTGGAGCCCTTCACTTGATCATGACAGTACCATATTCATAACACAATTATTGTAATCATATTTCCAGTATTGCTTGACTTCAGTGGAAACAGATTGCATTAAACTAAAAAGCCATCTGACATGGTATGCACATTTTGAAGTCAAATAAAGGTTATAGAGCAAGTGTTTTGAGTCTAGGCAGCATAAAATCATAGTGCATTCCCACTGGAGATTTTTTTTGAGGCTTTTATGCACTCCGCAATTATATTTCATACAATTGTTGAATAAGACAATGCACAACAGTCATTCATGGGTAATAAACAGACCAGACCTTATATGACCATTCAATTGTATTGACACCAGCAGGGATTGTGGACATAGGTTCAGGGCTATATGCCATCCTTGAATTGTTATGATTTATTTCTAAATTTATGCTAGCAAGAGTTTTATTTTTATTTAAATTATACAATATTGATATCCTGCTGTTTGAGATTAGGTACAGAAGATACACCAAGCTGCTTTAAAAGGGGGTGGGCAGGAATTTACGACACTGGAGTGTATCTGATCTGATAAAACTGTTTAATCTGTCTACTCCTATCTTATAGTAAATGAAGCTATTTCACAATAATTTGCTCCTGAATGAAACTGGTAGTAAACCGCAGTCTAGTTTCCACTTACCGCAGGATGGAATACCACAGGATGGAATAGACAGACAAAGCAGTTACAATGGATTGGCTGTAAAGTGCTATAATTTTAAAGCATTTCTACTATTTGTCTGTTCACACCCTAAGAATCTCCACCTTAGGTCCATCATTTAGAAGATACAGACTCTGACCCATATATTTTTTGCTTGAGGACTAATACAATGTTATTACATATAATTTATTTTAAAGCTAATAATTTTCCTTATGGGCAGAATTAGTCCCTCCAGGAGTTGTGTGAAAGTGAGAGTTGGACTACCATCTGGTGTAAATCAGCACACCTTCATTAGCTCTGATACCAGTTTAAGTCAGATAAAGATCAGGTCCGACATATGTTTTATGTTGAAATTTTCTCTCTCAATAAATTCTTATAATTCCAAGTGGTGCATTCTTGATGGTCTTGATTTTCAAAAATCTTCACTAGTCACTATTTTTTAAATGCTTGTATTAGAATTAATTACCTTCAGTCTTACCAGCCCTGAACAGCATTATTCTAAAATGAGCCAACGTATTACTAGGCCAAACAATATGTAGAATTCCGCCCCCCCAATTTCTAATATAACAATCTTCTCTCCATTGACTTAAAAGACGTAGGAACCAGACTCCATTCATCTTATGGTGGGGAAGGAAAATTAAAAATGGAGCTCTTGAATACAATCAAAACACTGACAATAATTTTCATTTTGGTCAACACAAAACAAACAAGTTTCAGTTTTCTGGCTGAAATGAGTGCCTTTCCTCCCCAAAACTTTGTTTTAGGTTAAATGAAACATTTCGTTTGTGGTAAAATTCTATCTTTTATTTATTTTTGGATGTTTTTAAATTTAAAAAATAAAATGAATTTTGTATATTTTTAAGTCTAAAAATAAACATGAAATGTTCCATTAAAAACTTGTTGGCTTCCTTGATTTTTTCCTCCCATTTTCAAGTTGAACCTACAAATTTGCCAAATCATTTTGGCTGACCTGAATTTTTGATCAATAAAATATTCAGTTGAAAAACATTTCCAGGTCTAGTTATTAACTTTTCGATCAAAAAAGGAATTACATATGTATGTGCTCATTTCAGAAGGTCAGGGAAACAAATGTGAAAATGAGGAACAATCATGGTAGGACTCACTCTCTTCGTCAGAAGAGATAATAAAAAGGTCTTTTAGTTGGAAGTCTTTAGGTGTGGAAACATGACATGTTTACTATGTAATAAAAGTGGAGTGGAGACATGATAGATAGTTTTGCTAAATACAGTAAATGCTGTGTTAACTGGCATTCAGCTATTCAGAATACTCTATTAACTGGAATTTCCAGCCAGCTGGTTGGACCTGGTGGGGGTGAAAAGTTTGCATGTGGCAGCAGCTGCCGTTGCCACCCACCACCCTGTGCTGTTGCTGCTCTCCGTGCAGCTGTGCCCCCTCTACCTCCCCACCCCCCCAGTTCCTGCTCCGATTGAAAACCCCTGCCTCACATAACTGGAAGTTTTAGATACCCAGCACCCTCCTTACCCCTCTCATACCCATTAACACAGCTTTTACTGTATTAAATTACTCTCGTCCAATGGTTTCCAACCTTTTTTCATTTGCAGACCTCTAAACATTTTTGAATGGATGTACGGACCTCTTTGAATTGTAAGTGTGGGTGTTTATGTACTTTTGATTGATCATAGTCATCTTTCACAGACCCCTTAGAGTTACACATAGTCTGTGGACCCTCAGGGGTCTGTGGACCACAGGTTGAAAAGCACTGCTGTAGTCAATGGTAAAGTGCCCCCTTGAAAAAAAACGTAATAGCTTTCTTACCTGGGATGGATATTACATGGAACGTGTTTGTCCATTCCCTAGTCCATTTCATCCCAGGGTAGCTATTTGCTAAATTTAAATAAGCTCTCTTCTGCCTAGAGGTCAGGTCTGTAATGTATCTACTTGGGAGACCTGGCCATGTGCCTTCTCCTTACTATGGAATGAAATCTGGGGTAAATTATTCAGCAGTAATCACATTGTGTGTCTGCACACTTATTTCATGTGAATGGGTGGACCAGCCATTGGCACTGGAAATTTCAGCAAACAAACCTAGTACTACAGCTGTACTCTTATTTAAGTGTACTCAGCAAGCCTGTAAAACACCTCCCATTCATGTGTTAGGAGTGCTCCAAAATGGTAAAGTGTTTTTCTCCTTTCTAACAGTTGTTCTTTAATCCTGCCAATACTTACATGCAAGCTGATCTTTATGCCTTTGAATAGATTAATTGATATTACTAGGACTACCCATATGCTTACATTTAATATGTAAAGTTTTGTGTATTGCAGGATCATTGCATAATCACAGATAAACCATGAGAGAGAGAGAAAAAAAGAGAGAAGAAAACAATAGAAAGGATGAAGATTACAATGATGACAGGTTACTAAATGCATATTTTGACAGCTCCATTATATATTGATTTGTATTTATTTTTTCCATATACATGTTTTTAACTCATCCTTGCACATTATCTTAGTCTCATATATTAGAAGACAAGAAGAGCCTATCACGATCATCACCTAGTCTGCTGTCCTGCATAACACAGCCCAAAGAATATTCCCCAATGCCTTTCTCTATTAGTATATAAAATATTGACCTTGAAAACAGTCAACTATGCACACGCAAAATAGCAAATAAGATGTTGTTTCCAGAACAATGTAATTTACCATGCTGTTCTGTCTCCTACTGAAGTTAGTCTGGCTCTGTGTATGCATTTAAACCATCTCTTTATCTTTGCATGGAGTATTACACTGCTTCCATGTTAAAAGTGTTGGTTAATTTTCAGAAACACGGGGCCAGATTTCTAAATGCTTGTAGTTAGCTAATGGGAGAGTTGCTGCTCTCCCAGGGGAAACCCTGAATATACCCAAAATGTTCTGGGTTTTTCTCCTAGGGTAAAAATGGCCACTCCAGGAAAAAAACAACCTGGGAACAACCAGGATTAAATCACTCCAGAGAGAGTTTTCCTGGGACAGTGGATATCTATACATGCTGTGGTTTCTGTCAGAAGAGAACAAAGTCCTTCAGCATCTCCTCCCCAGGGAGACAGTGGGTATATCTACACTAGATGCTAACTGCGCAGTAGCCTAATAACACTGCACAGTAGTGCCAGTTACTGTACATTGATTTAGTACTTGATTATACAAGTACTAAACTTAATGTGTCATAACCATGGTGCATTAATGAACATGTAGACACACCCAGTGTGTCACTCTATGGATTCTGCTGCTCCAATAAGGAGCAGAATGTGCCTCCTTCACAATTCATATGTTGGACTTCAGGAAAAAACACAGGCTGACCTCGGGCAGTCTGGGTCAGCCAGTCAGGTCTGTCCTGTGCATTGCTGCCATCTGTCATCAGGCAGACTAAAGGAGCCTCTACCCCTGGCTACACTGTTAGCACTCTCCATTCTTCAGGGCCTCAGCATTCAAATGTCTGTATACACATCTAGGCAAATTTTTCTACCAGGAGAAGAAACCTGGGAGAATTCTCCAAGACTATTTGAATGTATGTGCATAGCCTTCTCTTCAGTGGGAATTAAGCACCCAGATATCTTAGGCACAAGAACATTATCTCTTTGCTCTCTATATATTCCTAAACTATCTAGCATCATCAACTCCAATCTATGATATCACCTTTTGTCTTCGCCTCCTACAGCCAAACTATTTTTTAAAATGCTTTAGTTGGCTGACATTAAGCTCTTATCATGCAATGCTCTCTGTATTTGAGCATTATATGAAGTCCCATTGACTTCAATGGGTCTCTGTCCATGCAGAGCTAGATGTAGGATTAGAGCTGTAGGATTTTTTTCACACACTGTGGTAGATGTTTTCTCAGTATATTTTTCCCACAGCTCTGAAAAGCTCCAGTTTTTACGTCAGTCAGTTATTAACCTAGAATTTTATCCATTAGATGTTAGACATTTTGAAATGTTAATATACACACGCACTGACCTTACTTTTCTTGAAAGCAGTTGTAAGAAACTTGTGGCTCTTGTTTATAACCTGTTGGTTTTACAGGCTCACATGGAACAGAGTTAATTGTGCCTAAACACAGTAAAGCTAAACACAAGATTAAAGCTGAACTGAGTGGTGGTCTGTGCTGCAACCTGAACTGCACTAAATAAACTGAAATATTCCCTTACTTGAAAATTTAATGAAGGTTAAATATAATCTTTAAAGCACAGAAATAACTAATTCAAGAGTTTCCAAGAGCCTTTTAAAGCCCTCCCTCCCCTTGGATTCTGAAGCAGTGATGAGTGATAGTGTTTAGCTGCTACAGCAATATGAGATTTAGGGGGAAAAGTCTTTCTCTATGATTTTTCTCTTTCACTAATGACCCTCAGGCTGGGATTTCTAGCTTTGACTGAGAGGACTGAGTTCCCTTTGGAGCTTATACAGGTGTCATTTGTATAAGCCTTCAATGGTGCTATAAAAGTGATCTCTCCAGGATTCTTAACAAAACAATCTAAATGTTCTCCTTCATTTCATATATCATTTAAAGAATAACCTCACTCTAGCCTTAGGCACATTAAGTAATAATTGTAACCAAACCAGCACTTAACCACTGAGGCACAGCTGATGCAACAGCATTTTAAATACGACAGCATAGTAAGTTGACTAATTCAAAGCAGCAAATAAATAATTGCAGCATTAGGAGAAAAACCTGATATATTAAGGACTGATGTCTATGTTAATGTTTTTCAGGTGAAGCCAGTTTGGCACAGATTTTGACTAATAATATATTCTATATAATAGAAGAATAACAGTTTATGTCAAAGGTTGGACATGTGGGATAATTAAAAGATAATAAGAAAAGTGCCCCATTTTACAGCACAATAGCTACATCTCAGATTAAATAAACTATCAGAATAAAGCCAACTAGTTTACTTCAGAAAGATATTTATTATGAAAAAAGCAGACCGTATATAATCCAAATGTAACACGTGGACTTACTATGTACAATTTCTTATTCTCCTTTTCCAGTGCAACAACCTGCCCTTTCAACTTAAAACTCCAATAAAATATAACTTTCTCTCCTGTCCAATAGAAATCAGACAGCATTCCTGCTTATATGAACAATTGGTAATAAAATAAAATCCACAGATATCAACAAACAAAACAAAACAGCCTCAGAGAAAGGCCTGCATTGCAGAATCAATGCTTTGAGTTTGGATCCAGATTTCTATGCTCTTCTAGTGCTAAGGGAGAGGGCAAGTTAATTCAGCTTCTTGCTAAAACTTCTCACAGAGTTAATTCATAGGCTTGTAAGAACAAGGTCTGGGCCTAGAGAGCTTTTAGAAAAGCTCAGGAACATCTGAAGCAAAGGGAACCACATTTATTAACTCTGTTGGCTGACCTGAGGGAGAAGCCATAATTGTCCCACAATTCTCAGTAGCAGAATGGCATTCTGACTGGTAGAGCAGGCACAATGAGATAGATGGGGACTGTAGAGAAGAAAAACAGTACTGTTTGTGCTGTCAAGATGCTCTATCTTGCATTGCCCGAGGGCCAGAGGGTTGTCTACCTGGTCTGCTTCTCCACTGCTCTGCACCTCAAGTAATAGAATCATAGAAAATTAGGGCTGGAAGGGACTTCAGGAGGTCATCTAGTCCAACCCCTTGCTCAAAGCAGGACCAGTTCAAATTAGATCATTCCAGCCAAGGCTTTGTCTGCGTGAGTCTTAAAAACCCATAAGGATGGAGATTCTACAACCTCACTGGGTAGCCTGTTCCAGTGGTTTACTACCCTCCTAGTGAGAAAATTTTTCCTAATACCTAACATCAACTTCCCTTGCTGCAACTTGAGACCATTGCTTCTTAGTCATCTGCCACCACTGAGAACAATTTAGCTTCAACCTCTTTGTGATCACCCTTCAGGTAGCTGATGGTTGCTATAAAATCCCACATTCAGTCTTCTCTTCTCCAGAAGAAATAAGCCCAGATCCTGCAGCTTCTTCTCATGTCATGTTCCACAGCCCTCTAAACATTTGTTATGTCCTCTGCTGTACTCTCACCAGTTTATCCACATCCTTTCTGGAGTGAGGGACCCCAAACTGGACACAATGCTCTAGATGTGGCCTTGCCAGTGACAAATAGAGCGGAAGAAGCACTTCCCTTGATCCGCTGGTAAAACTCCTACTAATGCAGCCCAGTATGTTGTTAACTTTCTTCATAGATTCATAGATTGTAAGGCTGGAAGTAAACTTGGAAGATCATGGGTCCAGCCTCCTCCACCAGGCAGGAAAGGCAATTGGGGTCAGGTGACCCCAGGAAGGTGACCGTTCAGTCTCCTCTTGAAAATTTCTAGGGTACGAAATTGCACCACCTGTGGAGGGCACTTATTCCACAGTCTGGACACCCTGACTGTGAAGACATTTTTCCTAACGTTGAGCCTGAAACAGTCTTCCAGGAGTTTGTGGCCATTACTCCTGGTTTTTCCCAAAGGCACTCTGGTGAACAGTTGTTCACCGAGCCTTTGATGTACTCCCCTGATGTAGTGGTAAACTGCTACCAAGTCCCCTCTCAGCCTTCTCTTTTTCAGGCTGAAGAGTCCCAGGTCCCTCAGCCTGTCCTTGTATAGCTTGCTGTGCAAGCCTCTGATCATACAGGTAGCCCTTCCCTGGACTCTCTCAAGCTTTACTACATTCTTATTAAACTGCAGCGCCCAGAACTGGATGCAGTACTCTAGCCATGGTCTCACCAATGCTGAGTACAGTGGAAGAATCACTTCCTTGGTTTTGCTGGAGATGCATCAATTGATGCATACTAGCGTATAATAATAATAATAATAATAATAGCTACAGCATTGCACTGCCGGTTCATATTCATACTGTGGTCAATTATTACCCCCAGGTCCCTTTCATTCATGGTGCTGTTCACTTTGGCACCCCCAAGCCTGTAGGTGTGTAGGGGATTGTTTTTTCCCCAGGTGGAGCACTTTACATTCTCAATGTTGAATGTGATCGTCTTGTTCTGATCTGCACAACTTGTTAGCCTGTCTAGGTCTGTTTGTATCTGTAGGCTGTCTTCAAGCATGGCCACACTGCCACATAACTTGGTGTCATCCGCAAACTTGGCCAGTGAGTTCTTCACCCTCACATCCAAATCATTGATAAAGATGTTGAAAAGCACTGGACAAAGCATTGATCCCTGAGGAGCACCACTGACCACTTCTCATCAGTACAACACAGATCCGTTCAGGAGAACTCTCTCCCGCAGCCAGCTTTCTACCCACCTGTCTCACAGTTAAGCCTACAATCCTCCAATTTCCTTGTGACAACATTGTGGGATACCAGATTAAAGGCTTTTTGGAAATCAAGGTATACAATGTCAACCCCCTGTCTCTTATCCAGGTGGTGAGTTACCTGATCCTAAAAGGAGATGAGGTTGGTAAGACATAACCTGCCCATGATGAAGCCATACTGGCTGCCATTTAGAATCCTAACTTCTGCAAGTCTATCATACATAGACACCTTAATGAATTTTTCCAGGATTTTCCCTGGGATAAAAGTTAGGCTAATTGGCCCATGGTTACCTGGATCCTCCCTCCTTCCCTTCTTGAAGATGGGCACAACATTGGCCCTCTTCCAGTCCTCAGGGACCTCTCTGAAGCACCATTTTTCGGAAGTTTCTCCAGGGGTTCTGCAATGACTTTGGCCAGCCTCTTCAGCACTCTTGGATGAAGCTCATCCAGTCCTGCTGCTATTTAAGTCTAATTTTTTTAATTGATCACACACGAGTTCTATAGTAATAGTAGGAAGGAGGTCATTCCTACCCTGCCCATTTTGTACCCTATCTGGCATGATTTTCCCCTTGGCCCGCTGAAATACTGAAGCAAAATAGTAATTCTCCTGAGTTTCTCCTGAATTTCTCTTCAGTTTTCTCCTGAGTGCCAGTAACCAGCTGTCCTGAGTTGTTGATCAATGGCCCCACACTCCCATTTGTTTTCCTTCTGTTTGCTATGTACTTAAAGAAGGTTTCTTGTTGTCCTTGATTCCTGTTGCTAATTTAAGTTTAGTCAACGCCTAAGCCTTTCTAATCTTGGGGCTTGTCCCAAGTTTTTATTGTTTGTACACCTCTTTCTTCTTTCTTAAAAGGACCATGATTTCCCTATTTAGCCAAGATTCAGTACTTGTGCTACCTTTCCTCCACAATGCAATAGACTTCCTTTGTATTTAAGGATTGTGTCTGTAAGGAATGACTACTCCTCATGCACTCCTTTCACATTCAGTCTCTGGTCCTGCAGCGCTTCCCCTACTAGTGACCTGAGCTTGTTGAAATTCGCATTTTTAAGTCCAAAACTTCAACCCTGCTATCTAATTTGTCTGCCTTGCAATGGACAGTGAATATAATGGTTTCATGGTCACTGTCACCCAGGCTACCCTCTATATTTAAGTTGGTCACCAGGTTATCTCCTTTGGCCAGGACCAAGTCTAGAAAAGCATTACCTCTGGTTGGCCCATGCACCTCCTGAGCCAGGAAGAACTCTCTGATGCAGGTTAGGAAGGAATGTCACCAATCTGATTTGGCTGAGTGTTCCTCCCAAGAAATGTCTCTGGATAGTTGAAGTCACACATAACAACTGTGCACCTGCAGCCTCTGTCACTTCTTGGGCAAACTCTAGATCAAGTTCCTCCCCCTGATTTTGTGGTCTGTAATATATACCTACAGTTAGGTCTCTCTCACCATGCCCCCTTCCCCACCCTGCCATACATAGCTTGACCCAGAAGGTTTCTAGCCATTCTTCTTTGGAGCTGATGTTGGCCTCTAAGGAGGTGTACTGCTCCTTCACATAGAGAGCTATTTCTTACCTTTCTTCCCTTCTCAGTCACTTCAATACAGGACATAGTCCTCTATGGCTATGCTCCAATCATGTGAGGCATCCCACCAGATCTCTGTAGTCTCTACTAGATGCCCACTGGAGAGTAGGAGGGCTAGCTCCTCCTGCTTGTTCCCTATGCTCCTGGCATTAGTGTACAGGCACCTGAGTCCTCTTATTGAGACCCTCAACTTCCTGTCGTGCTGAAGAAGAACTATTCACTTCTTCATGGGATTGTTTTGTCTGAAGTGCAGGCCTTTGTACTTTTCCTTATTGAGCCTCATGAGATTTCTTTTGGTCCAATCTTCCATTTTCTCTTGGTCTTTCTGAATTATACTACTTCCCACAGGTTGGTGTCATCTGCAAACTTGGTGAGGGTGTACTTTATCCCATTTTCCAGATGGTTGATGAAGATATTGAACAAAACCAGTCCCAGGACCGACCCCTGGGGTACTCCACTTGATACGAGCCACCAACTAGACATCAAGCTATTGGTTACTATCCTTTGAGCCCAATAACCCAGTCAGTTTTCTATGCACTTTACAGTCCATTCTTTCAACTTGTAGTACTTCCTTAGTTTGCTTGTGAGGATGTTGTGGGAGACCATACCAAAAGGTATACCATGTCCACTGTTCTCCCTGCATCCACAGAGCCAGTCATTCTGTCCTAGAAGGCAATCAGCTTTGTCAGGCATGACTTGCCCTTGGTGAATCCATTCTGACTGCTCCTAATCACCTTCTTCTCCTCCAAGTGCTTAGAAATGGATTCCTTGACGACCTGTTCCATGATTTTTCCAGGGATTGAGGTGAGGCTGACCAGCCTGAAGATCCCCAGATCCTCCTTCTTCCCTTCCCTTCCCTTCCCATCCCTTCCCTTCTCTTCACTATATTTTCCTTTTCCCAGGTGTCCAGGACCTCTCCCAATTGCCATGAGTTTTCAAAGATGATGGCCAGTGGCTCTGCAATCACATCAGCCAACTCCCTCAGCACCCTTGAGTGCATCACATCCGACACCATGGATTTACACACTTCTGGCTTTTGTAAATAGTCCCTAACCTGTTACTTTGCCACTTTTGGTTCCTCACCTCCTCCCCAAACTGTGCTGCCAGGTTCAATAGTCTGGGAGCTAACTTTACTTGTGAAGACTGAAGTAAAAAATGCATTGAGTACTTCAGCCTTTTACATTTCATCTGTCACTAGGTTGCCTCCCTCATTCAGGAAGGGGCCCACATTTCTCTAATCCTCCCCTTGTTGCTGACATATTTGTAGCAACCCTTCTTGTTACCCTTCAACTCCCTTTGTAGCAGGAAGCCCCTTTTCCTGCCTGCCCCGCAGTGTAACAAAGAGCCTCCCCTTCCATCATATACTCCTCTCTTTGGATAGGTCTCTTATCTTCTATCTTTTCTTCCTTTCTCCTTTCTTCTTTCCTGTTCTCACTGTAAGACATAGAACTATTTGGGTATTTTTCTTTTTGGTATGAGGAATTGTGTTTTATGAAATTACATATGTGGTCTTATAGATATAATATGGTATTTTACATTTTGTATGGTGCATTTTGTATTTCCTCTTATTGTATTTTGATATTTTTATCTATTTGTGTGCCATGGCAATTCTACCTCTTGTATTTTATATTTTATACTCTTTACCCTGAAAGTGAATGCATTCTATTTTTAAAAATAAGTTATACCCTGTAACAATGCAAGCAATGATGGGAATTGGACCCCGGACCCCTGCCTCCCTGTATCAGATGGGGGGGGAAGGGGGGCCCTGAATGAGTGATTGACTCAGTAATTGAATGTGTAACAGGTAGCTAGCTACAATAACAAGTTAATGAGTGGCAATGGACACCTAGGAAAACTACAGATCAACAAGAGGAGGAAATCAATAGAAGCCAATGTAGCAGCAGGGAACTCCCTGAACCTTCATTGTTAAAGGGAGAGAAGCCCGTGGTTGAATTAATCAGAGCTGAAAACCAACTTTTGGGGCAGAATATTGCCAAATTGACTGCTCCCAGAGCCCTATTCATGACAATGGTAAATTAATCAAAATTCATCAATGGATTCCTGAAACTGCACGTACCTGCGGATGTGACCCCTGGGGCTGACAGCTGCCATCCAGTAGCCACCAAGAGGGACATTCCATAAGAGTCAATGACCCCTGGATTGGGAAAGCCCAAAAACTGGGAAGTCACTGAAGTCTGCCAAGGACAGATAAAAGGCAGTGAAGTCTGAGCCACTCTTGATCTCCAACTTGACCAGCACCCAACCTGTCCAGCCAGAAGGACCAGCCAGCAATCCCCTTTTGGAAGAAGCCTCAACCGGCCATCGATGGCAGACTCCAACTCTTTTGGGACAGGTATACTCAACTCTGGTGCTTCACAAATATTCATAGCTAGCTACTGTGTGTCTGTGTGTGTGTCTGTCCATGTGTGCATGAGTGTGTGCTTGAAGGGATCAGCTCCATGGTTTGTGATTTGATTTCATTGCAATATTTCAATCTGTCTAATAAACTAGAATTTTAAGGATCCTGAGTTGGTCCTTTGTAGCCAACACCTTGCTAGCTGCAACTCCAATTGCACTTTGGTTTTCCGGATTTAGCCTTCTTCCCAGCAAGTGTCAGGGTGATTGATGCCCCACCGAGAATCAGGGCCACTGTTTGAAGAGAGCCTCATCCACCTCATCCTCCTGGTCTGATGGTTTATACCAGATGCACACCACAATAAACCTTTGCTGCTCATCCCTCTGACCCTAACCCAGAGACTTTCAGCAGGCCTGTCTCCAGTTTCATACTGGTGCGCTAAGCAATTATGAGCAGTTTTACATATGGAGCAACTCCTCCTCCTCTCTTCTCCCCTGTCTGCCCTTCCTGAACAGTTTGTACCCATTCATGAAAGTACTCCAGTCATGCAAACTATCCCAAGCCTCTGTTATTCCAAGCACATCACAGTCCCTTGACTTCATGAGGACTTCTAATTCTTCCTGCTTGTTTCCCAGGCTCCATGCATTCCTGTACAGAAATTGAGCTGGTTGTCTTACTATCTCAGGAAGAATGAGAAGGTCTCATCTGTTGCCCACATCTGCTTTTGTTTCCTCCTGGTCACCTGCTTCGCCACTTCATTCCGTGCTTTGGTCTCCATCCCCTGGTAAACCTAGTTTAAAGCCCTCCTCACTAGGTTAGCGAGCCGTCTATGAAGATGCTCTTCCTTTTCTTCATCAGGTGGATCCCATTTCTTTCTAGCAATCTTTCTTCTTGGAACATCATCCCAAAGTCCTGCTGGCAACACCAACCGTGCAGCCATGCATTGATCTGCAGGATGCATCTACTCCTACCCAGGCCCTTTTATTCATGGGTAAAGTAACACAAAATGAGGGTAAATTTCTACCAGTTAGATTTGAAAGCCATTTACATCTACTATGTACTGGTTCAAAGATCTGTGCAAGGAAGGGGGTACCACTACATCAGTCCCAGCAACCAAAAGGAGCATGCTCATGACTTCAACAGGCCAACTCTACTTAAAAGTACTTAAAAGTACAGTGTCAGCTAATTATACTTCAGCATACCAATCAAAGGTTGGTGAATAAGTTCCAGAACCTGTTCTTAAAGATAAAGGTAATGAAGTTACCTGCCCCAGGCCACAGAGTCTGTATCAGAGGCAGGGTCACTCTTTGGCTGTTTCTTCCTATACCAGTTAAACCATTTCTTCCTCTTCAGAAAAAATATTTAAAAGAATCAGACAACTACTTCCCTGGGCTACTGTGAAAGAGCTATGAGCCATCCCACAGAAAAGGTCCTCTAATTCCTCTGGCTCAACAAACAGCAGTACGAGAACATCAGGCCTCTTTTGCTCCTCATAGAGCATACTGATTTTGGGAACCTTTCTCTTTTCACAGGATCATTTAACAATGAGGCCTGGGACTTCAGCTCTAATGGTCTTGGCAGTCTTGAGTTAGCAAATCTCCTAAGGTTTTAAGGTAGCATTTCCAGTGGACTGACTGCTCCTTTCGACATTTCATAGATTTCATAGACATTAGGGCTGGAAGGGACCTCGGGAGGTCATTGAGCCCAGCCTCCTGCCCAAAGGGCAGGAAGTCAGCTGGGGTCATAGGATCCCAGCAAGATAAGCATCCAATTTACTCTTGAAGGTGTTC